>NW_017670760.1:370804-403752 GCF_001879085.1 Nicotiana attenuata | reverse complement strand
AAAATGTTGAGGCTAGACCCTCCGTCAATCAAAATCCTGGTGATGAAATAATCCTCGCATTGCACAGTGATGTGCAGCGCCTTGTTGTGGCTCAACCCTTCAGGTGGCAGCTCATCTTCGTGGAAAGTGATTTTGTGACTTTCCAATACTTGCCCCACCATGTTCGTCATTTCTCCTCCAGTTATATCGCTGGGTACATATGCCTCACTCAGTATCTTCATCAAGGCGTTCTTATGTGCATCGGAGCTTTGCAGCAGAGCTAGGATGGAGATCTGTGCCGGTGTTTTATTCAGTTGATCGATGACTGAGTACCCTTTTGCCTGTACCTTCCTCCAGAGGTCATCAGGCCCAGTTTCGGTAGATCGTCCCGAGGCCTGCTTACTTGATTCAACCAAATGTTCCAGAGTATAAACCCTGCCAGTTCGGGTCATACCCTATGCTGCAATTGCTTCTCCAGATTTGGTTTTCCTTTCCTTCTTTCCTCGGCTGTGTAGTCCCAGGGACGGTCTTTGTATGGAATGGTGCTATGGCTGACATTGCCACCGGGATGGGTACCCTCGCTTTGGGAGGTAACACAGCAACTTCAAATGGTGCAGGTGTTTTCGGGGACCCAAACTCAACCTCAATTGGTCCTGGCGTCTTGGCGGAATATGGTGCTTCAAGATCGAGTGGGATGGACATGTTCACCTCAGCGTCCTCAGAAGGCTGGATCTGGACTACAATCGGATTAAGTGTGACTGTCGGTTTCTTCGGCTCGTCACCTTCAGTGATCAATCCGATCGACCCTTTGGGGTCCCAATCGTCTTCTATTTCTATCATATGAACGCCTCCCCCTTTGTGGTCAGGCAGAGGGTTGTTGCGGACGTTCGGAGCAGGCTCCTTTGCTATAACGATTTTCAATCAAGGCCTGAATCTTGTCCTTCAGGGAGCGGCACTCATCAATGGTATGACCCTTCATGCCGAAATGGTATGCACAGGTTTTGTTCGGGTTGACCCATTGGGAAGGATTTTTTGGAGTTATGGCAGGGATAGGGGTGACGTAACCAGCGGCTTTAAGCCTTTCATACAGCTGGTCGATTGGTTCGGCAATAGCGGTGTACTGTTTGGGAGGTCTGCGGTCGATGTTTGGCCGGGGTCTAGGGAAATTTTGGCGAGGTGATTGATAGTGAGCTTGTTGGGTATTGTAGGCTTGGTAGATGTGTGCTGGTTGGGAGTATTTGGGTGGTGTAGGCTGGTATGCAGGAGGTGGAGATGATTGGTAAGTAGGTGGTGGAGCTTGGTAGGAAGGTGAGGGTGCTTGGTAATTTAGGATAGGCTGATATGTGAGTGGAGGTAATGGGTAGGTTTGGTATTTGACCGGGGATTTTGTCCTCTGTGCAACCATTACGGCACTCACATCCCTTTTCTTGGATGCGCCACCAGACTCTAAAGCCTTGTTGGTAGCCTGCAATGCTTCGAAATTAGTGACCATACCGCTTTTGATACCTTCCTCGATCCTTTCCCCTAGTTTGATGATGTCGGAAAATTTTTGCCCTTCGATCAACATCAACCTCTCGTAGCACTGTGGGTCCTGAGCTCGGACGAAAAACATGTTCATCTGTTCTTCTTCTAAGGCAGGCCTGACCTTAGCAGCTTCAGATCTCCAACGAGTAGCATACTCGCGGAATGTCTCTGTGGGTTTCTTCTTTAAATTCTGGATGTAGAATACGTCTGGCGCATTCTCTGTATTGAATCTGAATCTGTCCATGAAATCGGACGCCATACCTACCCAATTTGTCCACTTCTTGGGGTCTTGGCTAATGTACCAAGATAGAGCATCCCCTTTCAGACTTCTCATAAAGAGCTTCATGCGGATCTTTTCATCTCTCCCGACTCCGACCAACTTATCGCAGTATGTACTTAAATGGACTCTGGGATCTCCTGTGCCATCAAACATTTCGAACTTGGGAGGTTTGTACCCCTCCGGAAGTTCAACATCTGGCTGGATGCAAAGGTCCTCATAATTTAGCCCCTTGATACCTTTGTTTCCTTCAACACCCTGGACTCGGCTAGTAAGTTTCTTGAGCTCTGCGGCCAGGTTCTTGATAAGAGAGTCTTTGTCATCAGACTCAGGTGTGCTTGAAATGGGTTGCGTGGGATGCAGCATAGTTTCCACATAAATGGGATTGTTGTGATGAGGGTAAGAATGGTTATTTGTAGAGTTTAGTGGTTCGGGGATGAGTAATGGGGTGTTACTTGAGGTGTGGCATGTTGCAGTGTTGAGCATGAGTGGGTTGTTTTTGTGGTTTCAGGATATTTTGTGGAGGTGCGGGATTTTGAGTGTTGGGGAAGTTAACATCTGGGGTGGTGAGGGAAAATGACAAGCTTGCCAAATTCCAAACTTGGTCCAGTTTTTACTGAAATTTCAATAACTTCTGTTCGAGCTGGGAGGCACTTTCCTTGGAAACCTGAATACCCTGAGGAACCTCTACCCTTTCAACTGAGTTCTCCTTTCTGTTGCTCAAATCCTCCATTTTCCCCCCTGTTCTTGTTTCTGATAGGACTCGGAGAAGGAGGAGGTGGAGGGCCCTTGGATCTCGTAGAGTATGATGATGCCAGAGTGTAACGGACTAACCTTTGGGGAAGGGGAATAAAACAAAAAGTAAAACAAAAAGGTAACAAGTTAGTAAAGATTATGAGGAGAAAACGTTGCGATATTTAAACACATAGTGCAAGAAAATAAATCATATCCTAATTTGGGTGCCTCGTTGTGCCCGAGGTAGGCCTAGCGACAAGTTGATTTGGAGAACTTGTAATGCTAAATGCCTCATTTTATTGATAAAAATAAGACGAATCCCAAAACGACACTAAAAATAGCAGAAAAATAAGATGTCACTAATGGTCGTGGGCCTTATTACATTAAAGCAAAAGAAAGACTCCTAACTACTTGGTCCCAGAAGGACCTTCCCCAGACTCGGCATCTTTAGCTCCATCGAACAGCTTCACCAGCTCACGCAGTCCCAGCAGCAAGTAAGCTCTAGCCAAGTGTCCTCCTTCGTTTCCTTCAGCATTGGTGTCATTTCAAGGTCCCCGAAGCGAAACACCAATCTATCACTGTCCCAGAATAAGGTTGCAGCCTCTATGATTTTATTGTCGGGCTGGATCTCCAAAAGAGAAGGCAAATTCCCAAAATATTTGCGGACGAGATTCTGGTCACTGGAGTGAAGGTCTTCCCACCAACTTAGCAACCTTGGGTGAATGTTGGTTACCATGCCGAGTCTGGGGACTTCGTGCCTCATTTTCTGCAAAACAAAGTGTTAGACCCTTACCCCGCCGGACTCGACTATTTAAACCAATAATTAGCATAAACGACATTTAGTTCTCCAAATAAATGCATAGAATATGGTGGTGTCCGTTTGGGTTCCAAGGAAACCCAGTGGACCTTGGACAAGGCTATCTTAAAGAGTCATTATGTGGGCAGCATAACTGACTCGACTAGGTTTGACAGTGATGTATGCGCAGTCAAAACAGAGTAAGGTTTCTATGGGGTATTAGACAGGTACCCTTGAGCGGACAACTCAAGAGGGAAAGGCACGGAATCGTCGACTGCACCGCTGATCGACTGGTTTTACCGCAAATACGCCTTTACCAAATTTAGGGGGTAATAATATCGGAAGGGCGCAACCACTCATTATAAGCGCTGCTATGGTATTTTGTTTGGCACGAGTAATATGATGTTGAATATGCAGTTACAATAGCCAAACAAGTTGTCACGTATTTGCACGTTCATAAAATAATAATTACAATAATTGCTCATGATTACAACAGTATTGGAAAAAAAAGTGGTAAAAGCATTAAAGCAAAGAAAACAAAAAGCCAAGTCAGTTTCGAAGTAGAAGAGAGATAAAGACATTGAATAAAAGCAATAAAGGAGCAATAAAGTCACAAATAACATGCAATGGTAAAAGCCTAAAGAAATCCCCAGCAGAGTCGCCATGCTGTCGATGCCCCCTTTTTCCTTAAAGGCGAAATCGGGTTCACGACATTTGGGCGGACAACTCTATTCCCTTTGGGAATTTGGGTTTTGGAGGTTGAAGAGTCGCCACCTAATGATTAAGTGCATTAGGACACTAAAGGGGTTTTTGAGTTGGAAAACCAGAGTTTGGGTAAGGGCTAGAAATTATCTCGAGGGGAAGGTGCTAGGCACCACTCAAGATCCACTAGTGTGGTTCCCGGCCATGTTATAATTGTAAAACTTCAAGTACAAGTAACAAATAAGCGAATAAAGGCTCAAATATGACGGATTAAAATTTGCAGGTAAGTTAAAGTTTGAAGAAAATAACAAGAGCTCGAATTTTTTGAGGAAAACAGCTTGAAAAATTCTAAAAAAATGATAGAATAAATAAAGGGAAGGGAGTCCTAGGTTTACAAATAATATGGATCACATCAATGCAATACCAGTAATTACTCCTCCAAAGAGGGGCTACACATGGTATTAGCGCACCGGTCATCATATCCATATCTACCCTTTCCCACCCCGTTTAGGTAGTAAAGCGCGGAATAGTATCATTGCTTATTGCATGCTATTACCCGTCCCAATCCTATCAGTCCCGGAGGCATTTGGGACTACTAATCCTAAGGGGAGGGAGTTGGGCTTTTCAGAGTTTAAAAGGGTAAAAGTCTAAGGCGACAAACAAAACACATAAGCAATTAAGGGGGAACAAGTAGCAGTTAAAGGCTCAAACAGGCCTCCTCATTTAAAGAAACAGATCGTTTAGTACGACTTACAAATACAGGTTAGGTCTTCAATTAAACTTAACGTAGGAAGGGTGGCTGATTTAGCACATATTTTCAGATAAGAAGTCCGAATTACACCTATCTGCTGGTTGTAATTATTAAAGATCGGCAAAGTTGATTAATTACCTAAAGGTTTACTTAGATAAGGCCTGCAATCGAAGTATCTAACATTTTCAGAAGGCATGTTGGTTTAAAAAAAGATTATTGATTTAAGAGACAACAAAATCTGCAGGTATTAAACGACATTAACTACTGATTTTAGACTTGTAAACGAGCTAGACGATTCAGATTCATTTAGTTATCCCTATAGGCATGCTTTCTAAGCGTGATTGATTTAGGACGTTTGTAAGAGTGTAGGGATCCTATAGGCATGGTAGCTAGAGTGCATTTGTTATTTTTTAACCTATAGATTGTCTGCCTAAGGTGTATATGCAAAAGTGCAGAAAACTTATAGACATGATTTCTAATGCAAATGAATAGCTTACAGGCAGGATTTCTATATGCAGTAATGAATTACTTATAGGCAGGATTTCTATGTGCAGTAATGAACAACTTATAGGCATGATATCTATATGCAGATGAATGAACTTTGTAGGCATGATTTCTAGTGCAGTGATGAACAACTTATAGGCACGATATCTATATGCAGATGAATGAACTTTGTAGGCATGATTTCTAGTGCATAATGAACAAATTGTGATTGCAGAAGTAGAACTAAAGCATGATATCTACCCTATATGCATAACATGAGAGTCCCTCCCCCATTTTTACTATACGCCCCGTAGTTATTACAAATTATTACAACTGAATAATTCCAGAAAAATAAATAAAAAAAATACAGCAGAAGTTAAAATCCCAACCAAGGAGAGCCTAATTCAGACTCCTAGTCTGACATATGGAATAAACCAACTTCCAAGGACCAGATTTTCCAAAGCCTTTCTCTTATTTGGGATGTGTCAAAGTTCCAAGGAGTTTCATGAACTCCAGGCAATGCTTACACCCCAAATATCATTGTAGAAACATAGTGCAGTGTGGAAGGGCCAGCCCTCAAATGTCCAAGTTCAGAGGGAACTCAAGGTCCCAAGGCAAGGCTCATAGGAGGGGGGCAGAACTTAGAGACTAGGAGTAAATGTAAGTGCAATAGAGGGGAATTAGGGAAGGAGATGGCAGGTTGGTGGTCATGCCCAGCAATTGGGATGCTGGCACACCCCTGACCAGCCTGTCAGCTTTAGAATTGGGAAGTTAAGACCTATAGAAGGTCAGGTTCAGCCCTGGACAACAATTTGGATGCTGCGAGGCTATACCTTAACTCAGCACACATAGGGGAATGGGGTATGGGGATTCATACTAGAAACAAGATACAAGAAAAGAGCAGGCAAAAGGGCATACCCATCAAGGAGACATACTGGCACCCTTTCCAGCCTACTTAAGGGTTAGGGAGTCAAAAAACCTTAGGTCATGGACAACAATTCTTGCTGCCATGCCCTAAGTCCCCACTCAGAAACACATAAGGGTAATGGGGTAGGGAGCAATTGTTCATAAGGAAGAGAAGCAGGCAATAGCATATAGGCACTTTAAATCAGATGTCACACTTTACAAAGGATAGAAAGTAGACATGGATACAAGGCTTGTAAATAAACACATTGGGGTAATACTGAAATTAATTTTAGGACATACCAGTTTCAAAGAAGCAAGTAAAGAGAAGCAGTAGTCTTGTAAAAGCCAAAGTGCAGACAAGAAGCAAGAATGCTCTAAGTATAAGTTCAGAAGAGAATTGTGATTGTGATTTTACAAGTGTGTGTGATTGTTCTCCATCTTTTGTCTGTCTTGTGTTAATGAGTCATGTATTTATAGTGTAGAAAGCAGGCAGAAACAAGGCAAGAAATAATTTTGAAAGCTGATTGCTAATCAATTACACGAAAATCTCCCTTAATTAAGGGATTCAGATTCAAACGGGCATAACTAATTAAGGAAATAAATTAATCAAACTCTTTTCAAAGCAGTACAAGAGGGGTAAATACATAATAGTTATTTAAGGGCAGGGTTTTGACAGTACACGGTTGTATAATTAAGGAAAGAGAATCAATTAACAGCCACGAAATCAGAAGTCCAAATACTTGGTGTGAGTGAACCCAGTCAGAAAAGGTGAAGAAAAGGTTTTACTTAAGGAAAATCAGTAACACTCAATTAACCCAAAAAAAAAAGGATTCTGATTCAATCATAAGTTGGAAAGCCTTTTGAAAAAAGGTTCAACACACACATATAAAAGAACTGTCATGCTAATCAGAAGAGTCTAGTATAGAATAATTCAGAGGCATAAACAAAGAGGTTCAAATTCAGTATATAGGTTCAAAATGAGTTTGAGAGAGTCCAGGGCTCCAAATGGAACCCTAGTCCAAAGACAAGACCAAACTCGCCAAAACCCCCAAATCCTAGGGTTTTCAACTCGAATCAGACACAGAGGAGAGAAGACAAATAACTGAACCAGGCTCAGAGGTCTCTTTCAGAGACTTATGAGAAAACGAACAGATACAATAGCAAGTTCGAAGCAACAGAGTTAAGAAGTTGATTCGAAACATAGTGAGAGTAGAAGGAGCATGTTTTAAGAAAACTTGGAACTCAAACAAGTTCATAAGAGCATAAGAGCTAGTATAGTACTTAAGAGAACAATAGAAGAAACACGTTTAAAAGAACTCCAACAAAGGTCCAGTGAAAGGCAAACAAAGAATTAAAATTAGTAGAAAATTACAGTAGAAGAACACAGGGGGTATCGGAAAAAAACCCAGCAAAAGAACACATAAGGAGACCTAGCAAGATAAACATGGGAGAGCATGATATAGAAACGTAGTAGAAGAAACAATGGGGCACAGTAGAAGAACATGCAAACATAAGAACATAGTAGAAGATCATGCAAGGTAGAAAAAGAAAACATAAGAACATAGCATAGACAGATACACATAAAGAGAAGAAGAAAAAGAGTCAGAGAAACATTTTGAAACTTTCAGAAACCCTAAATCGAAGAGGAGTAATTTTGAAAGAAAAATCGGGGAAAATGTTTTAAAATTCCAGTAAAGCACAAATATAAAATCGATCTAAGAAAACAATTAGAGAAACCTCGAATAGCCAGGGTTTCAGAGGAACCCTAGAATGAGAAAGGCTTGGAAAAGGTCCGATCTTGGTCGGATGAGTTAGAACCAGGCTCGAGATGCTTTGGATATGCCGGAGCAAGGCCGGAAAGGCCATAGAACCTTGAATCGACGGAGATCTGGGTGAAAACCTTCGAGGTCAGACCTCGAATCTTCAAGTACCAAGTGTATAAGAGCAAAGGGAGGTGAGTTTAAAGCTCCCATTGCCTGGGAGGCCATGGATTCCGGTGGGCTTAAGGTAGAAGACGATGAGAGGGTGCTAGGGTTAGGGGAAGGTTCGAGAGAGTTTGAGAGATGAGAGGATTCAAAGGCGGCTGCCTGGTTGAAAATGAGTTAGGGTTGGGGTGTTGGTAGATTAAAAAGGAATGGAGGGATCGTGGCCGTTGATCATTTTGATCAACGGCCTATATTTAATGGGGAGCCGGGCGGGTTGAATTAATTGGATCAGGGGCGGGTAATTGGGGAATTGGGCTGGTCCAATTGAGGTTGAAATTGGGTTAATTGGGGGGCTGATTTTAGGCTAAAATTGAAATGGAATAGGGCTAGTATTTAAATAGCCATTTTTCCCTTTTTATTTTAAAAAAAAATAGTAAAATTATTTCTGAAAACAAATTAAAGGTACTAAATTAATAAATAATATATAAATATTAAACTAAAAATACTGGAATCAATTTTATAATTATAAACGCAATTAATTCTTAAAATAGGCTAATATTGAAATTATATGCAATTTAGTTTTAAAAAAAACTAATAAATTTGTAAAAAATGCGCAAAAATATCTTTGCTATATTTTGGGATAAATATGAGAATAAAAATAAATTAATCACCAAAATGATANATAAGTATTGGGTTTTCCCTTGATAAAATAGGGCAATAAATTGATTAAAAAATCTTTTAAAAATTAAGGAAAAATAAATAAACCCTGGGACATGCTCATATATGCATACATATGCTATCTTTAAAGTATTCTGCATATAAAAATACATAGGAAAAAATTGGGTATCAACAGGTTTTAGACTGGTACCCTTGAGCGGACAACTCAAGGGGGAAGGCTCGGAACTGTCGACTGCACCGCTGATCGACTAGTTTTATCGCAAATATGCCTTTCCGAATTTAGGGGGTAATAATATAGGAAGAGCGCAACCACTCATTATAAGCGTTGCTATGGGATTTGTTTGGCACGAGTGAAATATGATGATGAGCATTATTATGCAACAACTAAAAGCATGTTGTCACGTATTTGCACGTTAAGAGAGCAGTAAATACAACAGTTTCATAATTTAAAGCAGTAGTAAAGGAAAGAAAACAAAAAAAAGACAAGTCAGTTTTGCAATCGAAAAGGGAATTGAATGCTTAAAGGAATTAAACAAGTAATTGAACATAGAGAGAGATAAATTCACAATAACAGTCTGAAATGGTAAAAAGCCTAAAATCCCCAGCAGAGTCGCCATGCTGTCGCGCCCCCTTTTTTCCCTCCTCGCGGCGGGAGAATCTGGTTTATGACATTTTGGGTATGGGGCAACTCGTTCCTTTTAGGAACTAGATTTTGCATTTTCGAAGAGTCGCCTCCTAATGATTTATGGTGCATTAGGACACCTTATAGGGTTCAATTACAACTATGCTTTGATAACCAGAGATAGAGTAAGTGCCTTGAAATTATCCCAAGGGGAAGGTGTTAGGCACCCCTCCGGATCCACTAGTGTGGTTCCCGGCCAGATAATTATTGTGAATTTAGCAAATAGACAAGTAGACAAATAAGGCTCAAGTAAGAGGGGATTTTAATACACAAATGCTTGGGAATAAACAAAGTATGGAAGAGCAATTATACAAGGTTGTTTTTTTTGAAAAAAGAAATAAAAAAAATATTTTTTAAGACAAAGAAAGAAAGGGAAAGAGGGTCCTAGGTTTAATCATAATATGGATCACATCAATGCAATACCCGGTAATCACTCCTCAAGAGAGGGGCTTCACGTGGTATTAACGCACCGGTCATCATATCCATATCTACCCTTTCACACCCCGTTTAAGGTACTAAAGCACGGATTGGTCTCGATTACTATTGCATGCTATTACCCGTCCCATTCCTATCTGTATCGGAGGTATGTGGGACTACTATTCCTAAAGGGAAGGGATATTAGGAAAATTGGTTTCAAAGGATAAAAATCTAAGGCAACATACAAAACACATACTGCATGTTGGGGGAGCATATAAACAGATACAGGCTCAAATACACCTCCTTGAACAAAGCACATAACTAGCATGACTTACACATACTTTTAAGGTCTGATTGAAATACTAAAGACAACGGGCGTTTGATTCACAGCCAGATTCATCAGATACCTCATATAAGAAGTCCAAATCAGGCCTGCCTGCTGGTTGGAGCAGTTACTAATTAACAGAGGCGAATTCAGTTTTATTGTTGTTATTACCTAAGGCTTGCCTAAGTGTTTAGACGGAGTCCTATAGGCATGATATCTACTTAATTCAGAATGCGACGAAACAGTAAAAACGAATTGTTTGAGATCCTATAGGCATGCTTTCTAAACCTCGTTAAATAAGGGAATTAAATTGTTTAAAACTGATTCAGAATAGACTGATTTTAAAACAGACCAATTTTAGATTCTGCAGGTGATGGTATCTAATATTGCTGATTTAAACCCTATGATCATGATATCTAACATTGAGTGTGAATGAAATGAATCAAATTTATTTAAGAACCCCTATAGGCATGGTTTCTATATGTTATTGATTTCAGCATTACGAACATGACACTTATTTTAGCCGTTTAGAACTTAAAGCATGATATCTAAGTGGCATGCGGAATTTAAATACGTCATATAGGCAGGTTATCTAGGTGTGACATTGACCATGAAGAAATTGACATAAACCCTATAGTCATGATGTCTAAGATGCAGATTTGAACACAAAGAATTTACAATAGTCCTATAGGAATGCTTTCTACCCTTGAGCATACATGATCACCCAACCCTTTTCATTATCCAACCCCAAATGTTTATTACAACTTATTACAAACCAGAAATAAATACTGAATTACAAAAGAAATAAAGAAAGAAAAAGCTACAACCATAGGAAAACCTGATTTGACTTCCTATCTGAGATATGCAAGGAACCGTATCATTGCCAATGCCATTGATTTCAAAGCTTTTTCTCAGACCTGGGTGTGTCAGAGTTACCTAAGGGCCTCAAATAGGACCCCGGGCAGTGCTCACACCCAAGTTACACAACCAGAATAGAGATGAGTGCAGTGTGGAAATGCCAGCCCTCATGTGTCCAAGTTCAGAGGGAGCTCATGGGTCCCAAGGCAAGGCTCACATGAGAGGGGCAGAACTTAAGTCTAAGAAGGGAGTAAAAGTGCAGAAAACAGAGTTTTAAGAGTTGAGGGAATAAAGGGAAAGAACATTTCAGGGAATCAATAACTTCACACAAAGGGGGGCAGGGGATTGGGAATCCATTGCAAGGTGCCTTCACACTTAGGCATGGGTTAACTTTGGGCATACACAGCAATAGGAAGTGCTGACATGCCTGTAAATCAACCAGAACACACAACAAATAAGGGAAACATGGAGGTTATGATCCTAGGAGGATCAAGTTTGGATCATGCACAGCAACTTCCAATGCTGTCATGCCCCAAACCAACCACAAGTATTAAACACATTGGGGTAGGGTTTTGGGATTCACAGGTCATAATACATTGATTCAGAACAGAAGAAAGGAAATTACAGCATGCTAAATAATAGTACTGGGTTAAATACAAACAGTAGGCAGGCAAGAATGCAAGAGACAATAGATAAGCATGTTGTTGTTGGTGCAGAAAACTTAATCAGAACATACCAGTTAAAGAAGCAAAGTGCAGTAAAGAAAGTAAGCAGGACTTCAAAGTATAGCCTTGGCTTTCAGCCGGCTAAGCAAAACAGTAGCACAAGTAGTAATAAGCAAGAGAGAATTTTCTTTTTGAGTGTAAGTGTGTGTTCAAAACCAAAAAGTACGTGTGTTTCTGTTAATGAGAGAATGTGTATATATAGTAGTTCGAAACTAGGTAAAATAAGGCATGAATCATAATAGTATAGTAATTATGGAACTCAGAATCAATTAGAGCAAAATCAGTACAAGCACTCCCATAATTTAAGGGAATTAGTTCAAACGGTAAGGACAAGTAACAAATAAGGAAAGAAATCAATGTAGGACCAACAAGGAAAGATTTCAAATTCAGTAAGTATAGGGTAAATAATTAGGGCTAAGTTCTGAAAACTCTAATTATGGAGATAGTCAGTAAGAATCAAAAACCAATGTGAAAAAGGTACACAAATCAATCAAATTGAGTAGATAGGGTAGGAATCGAAGGTTTGAGGGAAAGTGCTCAAATCAGACCAAGAAATAGGGAAATCAGAATCAGTTAAAAGAAAGTAATGAGTCAATATTTTGCATATAAATAAAGTAAGACATAGATGGTTAAGAGTCGACATACAACTCTAGCAAACATGAGAGTCAAACAATACTGATTCAATGAGAAAGAGGCAAGTTTTGAACAGTTAAGATGAACATAAGCACATTGAATCAGTGTAAGTTTAGGCTAAGAAACTGAGTAGAAACATATCAAGGCAAGACAGTCACGAAAAATCGCAGAAACTCAAAAACGAGAACCGACCAGTCATGCTGATACACAAATCCAAACAAAGAACCCCCTAAAAATTAGGGATTTCAACATAGACGAGTTAAAGATGTAGCAAACTCATAGAATCGGTCAAGATATGCAAGAAATATAAGTTAAAACACAAAGAATCAGTTAAACAAGGTTTTAAAAGAAGTTCTGAAAACCCTAGTTTTAGAAGAAGATGAAAACACTTGAAACCGCATGATTCTTGTAGAAAACCTTTAGGACAGTGTAAAACATTAATGGAACAAACTCAAATCGTTCTAAATATGTATAGATCTAGGAGATATAGGCAGAAATTAGGGTTTCAGAAGAACCCATAATGAGACGAAGAAACCTGTCCAGAAACTCAAAGATTGTGTCAAATATAGAATGATTCTGCTTGAAATCACACTGGAATAGCCAAGAATAGGCAGGAGATGAACCCTAGACGCAGGTCTGCATGGCCCCGGGCCCTTGAAGACCTTAGAGAAGACAAGCATAGCATGAGAGAAGCCATTGAAGGCTTAAGAGACGATGAGAGGTGACCGGAGATGGCCGGAGATGAGAAGTCGGCGATTGACGGCTAGGGTTTGGTTGAGAGTTGCTGAGAGAGGAGAGGATCTTAGGGCAGCGGATTCTGGGAAATGATTAGGGTTGGGGGTGGTATAGGATTAAAAAAGGCAAGAATCAATACGGGCCGTTGATCTTTCAGATCAACGGCCATGATTTAATTGGTTCTGGGTCGGGTAGGTGTATTTGGGGCCTGGGTCGGGTAATTTAAATAGAAATTGGGCTGGGTTGAGTTTAATTTAGGCTGTAATTAGAACGCCAATCTGGCTATAATTTAAATAGCCACTTTTCCCTATTTTAATTTATAAAAGTAATAAGATAATTTCTGTAAATAAATTAAAGGTACTAATATGATTTATAGTACATAATTAATTATTAGAAAATACCAGACCTAATCTTGTGAACATAAATGCAATTAAATTTTAAAAGAGGCTAATTTTGCAATTATATGCAATTTAGCTTTAAAAATACTAAATAAATTTGTAAAAAAATGTATAAAAAATTCCCTTAGGCTGCTTGGCTATATTTTAACATAAATATAGAATACAATAGGTTAAATTACCAAAATGATAGTTTTGGAAGTAATTATTGAGATTTTATAGATAACAAAGGGAAAAATAAATCAATTTAAATCTTTAAAAAATTGTGAAAAAATAATAAAACACTTGGATATACTTATATATGCACATATATGCTGTTTTGAAAGTATTTTGCATATTGAAAAATATATGTAGGGAAAAATTGGGTGTCAACAGCTGGTCATGCCATTTGGTTGGTCCCGACAGATAGAGAAGAGATCAGGAGGTTTGTTGATGGCCTCACTTATCAGCTTCGTATTCTCATGACTAGAGAGAGGGTGACTGGTTCTACGTTCGAGGAGGTTGTGGATATTGCCCATGAGATTGAGTCTGTTCGTCGCCAGGAGCGCGAGGAGAGGGAGGCCAAGAGGCCTCGAGGATCTGGTAGTTACAGTGGTTCTCCTTCGAGGGGTCAGTTTCAGCACGGTAGAGGCCTGCTCAGCCAGCACGCCCAGGTTATCGTGGGGTGTCATTGGGTCATGGTTCTCACAGTTCACATCAGGGCCAGTCATCACTTAGTGCTCTTCCAGCTCAGAGTTCATCCCGTGCTCCATCAGTTTAGGGCTCTTCTATGCTAGGTGCATCTGCTAGTCACTCCGGTGCGAGGGGTTCCTTCAGTCCTCTTTTCCAGCACCTTGGAGTTGTTATGAGTGTGGAGAGATGGGCCACATGTGGAGGCAGTGTCCTTGCCGTTTTGCTAGTTCATCTTAGCAGAGGGGTCAGTCATTGGCTTCAGCGCCAGTTGCTTCATCACCACCCGCGCAGCCAGCTAGGGGTGGAGGTCAGTCAGCTAGGGATCGCCCCAGAGGGGGAGGTCGATCAGAGGGCGGTCAGGCCCGTTTCTATGCACTTCCAAGCAGACCCGATGCTATTTCTTTAGATGCTGTTATTACATGTATTATTTCAGTTTGCCACAGAGATGCCTCTGTATTACTTGATCCCGGTTCCACCTTTTCTTTTGTGTCATCATACTTTGCTCATTATTTCGGTACGCCCCGTGAGTTTCTTTCTTTACCTGTTCATGTATCTACCCTGGTGGGCGATACTGTTGTAGACCATGTGTACCGGTCATGTGTGGTGACTATTGGGGGTCTGGAGACCCGAGTGGATCTATTATTATTGAGCATGGTGGATTTCGATGTCATTTTGGGCATGAATTGGTTATCTCCGTGTCGCGCTATTGTGGACTGTCATGCTAAGACAGTCACATTGGCTATACCGGGTGTGCCACAGATCGAGTGGCGAGGTGTGATGATTATGTTCCTAGTAGAGTGATCTCTTTTTTGAAGGCCCAGCGTATGGTTGGGAAGGGTTGTCTTTCGTATCTAGCCTTTGTGAGGGATATCAGAGCTGAGACTCCCAATATTGATTCTGTTCCAGTTGTGCGGGATTTTCCTGATGTATTTCCTGCAGACCTGCTGGGCATGCCACCAGACAGGGATATTGATTTTGGTATTGACCTGGTGCCGGGCACTCAGCCTATTTTTATCCCGCTGTATCGTATGGCACCAGCGGAGTTGAAGGAGTTAAAGGAGCAGCTTCAGGAACTCCTTGATAAGGGGTTCATTCGGCCTAGTGTGTCACCTTGGGACGCGGTGGTTCTGTTTGTGAAGAAGAAGGATGGCACTATGAGAATCTACATTGATTATAGGCAATTGAACAAGGTAACAATTAAGAACAAGTATTCTTTGCCTCGCATTGATGATTTATTCGACCAACTTCAGGGAGCGAGAGTGTTCTCCAAGATTGATATCCATTCAGGTTATCACCAGTTGAAGATCAGGGATTCAGATATTCTTAAGACGACCTTCAGGACCAGATATGGTCACTATGAGTTCCTGGTTATGTCTTTTGGGCTGACCAATTCCCCAGCAGCGTTCATGCATTTGATGAACAGCGTGTTCCGGCCTTATCTTGACTCGTTTGTCATAGTCTTCATTGATGATATTCTGATATATTCGCGTAGTCAGGAGGACACGCGGAGCATTTGAGGTTTGTGTTGCAGAGATTGAGGGAAGAGAAGCTTTATGCAAAGTTCTTCAAGTGTGAGTTTTGGCTCGGTTCAGTGGCATTCTTGGGACACGTGGTGTCCAGTGAGGGTATTCAGGTTGATCTAAAGAAGATAGAAGCAGTTTAGAGTTGGCCCAGACCATCCTCGGCCACAGAGATTTGCAGATTTCTTGGTTTGGCCGGCTATTATCACCGGTTTGTTCAGGGATTCTCATCTATTGCATCGCCCTTGACTAAGTTGACTCATAAGGGTGCTTCATTTGTATGGTCGGACGAGTGTGAGGAGAGCTTTCAGAAGCTCAAGACAGCCTTGACCACATCTCCAGTATTGATTTTGCCATCATCTTCAGGTTCATATACTGTGTATTGTGATGCTTTAAGAGTAGGGATTGGTTGTGTGTTGATGGCGGAGGGTAGAGTTATTGCTTATGCTTCTCGTCAGTTGAAGCCCCATGAGAAGAACTACCCCGTTCATGATTTGGAGTTGGCTGCCATAGTTCACGCGTTGAAGATTTGGAGGCATTACTTGTATGGCATATCTTTTGAGGTGTTCACCGATCATTGCAGTCTTCAGCATTTGTTCAAGCAAAAGGATCTTAATTTGAGGCAGCGGATGTGGTTGGAGTTGCTTAAGGATTATGATATCACTATATTGTACCATCCGGGAAAGGCCAATGTGGTGGCCGATGCTTTGAGCCGAAAGGCAGTGAGTATGGGGAGTTTGGCATATATTCCAGTTGGGGAGAGACCTCTTGCAGTTGATGTTTAGGCCCTGGCCAATCGGTCTGTGAGGTTAGATATTTCGGAGCCCAGTCGGGTGTTGGCTTGTGTGGTTTCTCGGTCTTCTTTATATGATCGCATCAGAGAGCGCCAGTATGATGATCCACATTTGCTTGTCCTTAGGGATAGAGTTCAACATGATGATGCCAGAGATGTGACCATTGGTGATGATGGGGTGTTGAGGATGCAGGACCGGATTTGTGTGCCCAATGTGGATGGGCTTTGAGAGTTGATTCTGGAGGAGGCCCATAGCTCGCGGTATTCCATTATCCGGGTTCCGTGAAGATGTATTAGGATTTGAGGCATCACTATTGGTGGAGAAGAATGAAGAAAGACATTGTGGGATTTGTGGCTCGGTGTCTCAATTGTCAGTAGGTGAAATATGAGCATCAGAGACCGGGTGGCTTGCTTCAGCAGATGGATATTCCAGAGTGGAGAGGGTCACTATGGACTTTGTTGATGGACTTCCACGGACTTTGAGAAAGTTCGATGCTATTTGGGTGATTGTGGATCGGCTGACCAAGTCCGCGCACTTCATTCCTGTGTGTACTACCTATTCTTCAGAGCGGTTGGCAGAGATCTATATTTGGGAGATTGTTCGTTTGCATGGTGTCCTAATTTCCATCATTTCAGATAGGGGCACTTAGGTTACATTGCAGTTTTGGAGGTCTGTGCAGCGAGAGTTGGGTACTCAGGTTGAGTTGAGCTCAGCTTTTCACCCTCAGACGGACGGGAAGTCCGAGCGCACTATTCAGATATTGGAGGACATGTTGTGTGCTTGTGTCATTGATTTCGGAGGGTCATGGGATCAGTTTCTACCGCTTGCAGAGTTTGCCTATAACAACAGCTACCAGTCGAGTATTCAGATGGCTCCATACGAGGCTTTGTATGGGAGGCGGTGTAGATCTCCAGTTGGTTGGTTCGAGCCCGGTGAGGCTAGGCTATTGGGGACAGATTTGGTGCAGGATGCTTTGGAGAAGGTGAAGGTGATTCAGGAGAGGCTCCGTACAGCGCAGTCGAGGCAAAAGAGTTATGCTGACAGAAAGGTTCGAGATGTGTCTTACATGGTTGGTGAGAAGGTACTGTTAAAGGTTTCTCCCATGAAGGGTGTTATGAGATTTGGGAAGAAAGGGAAGTTGAGTCCGCGGTTCATTGGGCCTTTTGAGGTACTTCGGAGGATTGGGGAGGTGGTTTATGAGCTTGTTTTGCCACCCAGCTTGTCGAGTGTGTATCCGGTATTCCATGTTTCTATGCTTCTGAAGTATATTGGGGACCCGTCTTATGTGCTCGATTTCAGCATGGTTTAGTTGGATGATGATTTGACCTATGATGTGGAGCCAGTAGCTATTTTGGGTCGTCAGGTTTGAAAGTTGAGGTCAAAGGAGATAGCTTCAGTGAAGGTGCAGTGGAGAGGTCGGCCCGTGGAGGAGGCTACCTGGGAGACCGAGCGGGAGATGCGGAGCAGATATCCTCACCTGTTTGAGGTTTCAGGTATGTTTCTTGACTCGTTCGAGGATGAATGTTTGTTTAAGTTGGGGAGGATGTGACGACTCGGCCAGTCGTCTCATGAGTTACCGCTCCGTTTCCCCCATTTCTGCTTCTTTATGCTTTGTTTATCCGTGTTTTATGGTATCGGGTTGCTCGGATCGAATCCGGAATGATTTTGGTAGGGTTTGAGATACTTAGTCTCTTTGGAGTGAGTTTAGGTTGGAAAAGTCAACCGGATGTTGACTTATGTGTTAGAGGGCTCGGATGTGAGTTCCGATGGTTCAGATAGCTTCGGGAGGTGATTTGAGACTTAGGAGTGTGATCGGAATGGGTTTTGGAGGTTCGGAGTAAATTTAGGCTTGAATTGGCGAAGTTGATATATTTTGGGCATTTCTCCGGGTTTTTAGGCGAGATTTTGATATAAGGAGTCGGAAGTGAAGAATTCCTGAGAGTTTAGTATAGCTTCGTCTATGTCATTCGGGATGGTGTTGTGCAAAATTTCAGGTTTATTCGGACGTGCTGGTTTGCGTTGTGGTTTTTGATCAAAGCGGATATTCAGTAAGAGTATTTTGATAAGTTTGGCTTGAAGTCCGATGTGGTTTGACATGATTTTGATGTTGTTTGAGGGTGTTTTGGAAGATTTGGAAACAAGTTTGAATAAGGTATTAGGATATTTGTTGCTTTTGGTGTGAGGTCTCTGGGGGCCTCTGCGTGGTGATTTCGGATGGTTGACGGAGAAGTCTGGATTTTGTTGCAGCTATTGAATTTGCTGCTTCTGGTATTATCGCACCTGAGGGAATTGGGGACCGCAGGTGCGGCGCCGCATAAGCGTGGATTTGGTCGTTAGAAAGAAGCAAAGAAAGAGGCTTGGAGAGCAGGAGACCGCAGAAGCGGGCTAAGAGGACCGCACATCTTGCGGAGTCGCATGATGCGGTAAGGTCTGATCGCAGATGCGGTTTGTGGCTGGAAGTGATTTTCCGTTAGAAAGCGGAATGGAATGACCGCAAATGCTTATTGCCGCTGGGGCCGCAGCAAGAAAGCTGTGTAAAAGGGCCGCAGATTGCGAAAATGTCTGAGTGCAGAAAGTATAATAAGTTGTGTCCTCGCACGAATTTTGAGCTAGTTTCACCATTTTCTCAGCTTTGATCTGTTTGGACGATTTTTACAGAGGATTTCAAGAGGAACTTCATTGAGGTAATGGAATTTGACCTAAAAACTCCTTCCTATAGCTATTATTGTCACAGATTAGAGCCAGAAATTATGGGAAATTAAGGGTGAACTTTGGGGGAAAACTAGCGGTCTTAGTATTTGGAACCTTTTGATTGAGAATATTGTTACCATTTGAGGTCGGAGTTTCTGAACTTTTGAGTATGTATAGAACTCCGCGTGCGGAGATAAGGGGAATCTATTGATGGTAAAATTATCAAGTTCCGAGACGTGGGCTCGGGGGTCAGGTTGTGGTAATTTCGGGATTTGTGTCATTTATGATTGTTTTCGCTTGGGCTTCGTTCCCTTAGACTATTTTGACGTCCTCGTTCTGATTTTGGATAGATTCGATACGAGTGGAGGCCGATTCGCGGGGCAAAGGCGTCGCGAGCTAGAGATTTGACCGGTTCGAGGTGAGTAATGATTGTAAATGATGTTCTGAGGGTTTGAAACCCCGGTTTGCACATCGTAGTGCTATATTGAGGTGAGGCACACGATTGATGACGAGCGTGGGGTCGTGCACTATTGGGGATTGTGACTTGGTCCGTCCCGATTGACGATTTTACCGCGTATTTGACTAAAATCTTTTTGCTATCATTATTATTTGGGCTGAATGCCATATTTGGGCTTCGTGCCAACTATTTGAACCCTTCGTGGATTCCTATTGATATTTCCTCACTGCTTTGACTTTATACTTGAACTCAGTCATGTTATTTCCCACCGCTTTCATACTCAGCCATGTTTACTCAGT
Organism: Nicotiana attenuata; assembly: GCF_001879085.1. Lineage (NCBI taxonomy): Eukaryota > Viridiplantae > Streptophyta > Magnoliopsida > Solanales > Solanaceae > Nicotiana > Nicotiana attenuata. Next base: position 383,793 of record NW_017670760.1, on the reverse strand, counting down.
TTTAATACTTAAATGATATTTTAAATGATGTTTGGGCCGAGAAACACTGCTTTACTATTGCCCGAGTGGCTTGTGAGGATTTTTGACTGAGTAAGGCCGAGGGCCTATGTTGTGAGGAAACACTGAAATTGATTTGAGGCCGAGGGCCTGATATATGTACGCCACGAGGTGGCTTGATTGATATGAGGCCGAGAGCCTAGTGATGACGCCACGAGATGTCTTGATATTGCGCTTGGACCGTTAGGGGCCCCTCCAGGAGTCTGCACACCCCCAGTGAGCGCGGGTACCCATTGTGATGTGAGATTGAGTCCGAGGGGCTGGTATTGTTTTGAGATGTTGCCCGAGGGGCGGATTTGTTGATGCTGTGCCCGAGGGGCGAACTTCTATATGTTTACTTTTACCTTAATTGCGTGTCAATTACCTGCTTATTCATTGAAAACAGATTTTACTTATCTTCTCACTGGTTTACTGTATTTTAAATGGTTTTACTGCTTCATTATAGAATGCCTTGTGCCTTATGTGTTTTCTTGCTTTCAGTCGTTATTTACATTTGTTACTCACTGAGTTGGAGTACTCACTTTACTCCCTGCACCCTGTGTGTAGATTCAGGCGTATCTGGTCCCGCTCCCGAGTGCTGATCATTTCCAGCTTCAGGCGGATCTGAGGAGTCTTTAGGTAGCTGTCGGCGTTCGCAACTTGGAGCTCCTGCCTATCTCTTTTCCTTTATGTTCTTAGTTTTGTTCTAACTCTGTAGTTACTTTGGAGTATTCTGTGTTGTTAGATGCTCGTGACTAGTGACACCCCGGTATCGGGCTGTGTTTGGGCTGTATTCCGCATATTATTCTATCTTTTGCTTAAACTGTGGTTTATCTATTCATGTTTAGACTGTTTCTAAATGCTTAACGGTTAATAAATTGGAAAATGGAAAGTGTCGGCTGGCCTTGTCTTCACGAGAGGTGCCATCACGACCGGGTCCGGGTTTAGGGTCGTGACATCGGGGCTCCAAACCAAACACGCACACAGGTCTTAAAACATCAGATGAACTTGCTCGCGCGATCAAATCGCCAAAATAACAACTAGAACTACGAATTTAGCATCAAATTGCATGAAATTTTCTAGGAAAGTTTCAAAATTTTTATTTTCTCAACCAAAAGTCCGAATCACGTCAAATCAGTCCCGTCTCTCACCAAATTTCACAGATAAGGTATTAATATCATAACGGACTTGTACCAGACTCTGGAACCACAATACGTATCCGGTATCAACAAGATCACTTATTAATTAAATTCTTAAAACCTTTATAATTTTAGTTTAACAATTTTCATTAAAAATTCATTTCTCGGGCTAGGGACCTGAGAATTCGATCCCGGGCATAAGCCCAGGTCCCATATTTTACTACGAACCCACTGGGACCGTCAGAACATGGGTCCGGATCCGTTTACCCAGAACGTTGACTGAAGTCAACAAAAAAATTAACTTTTTAAGCCAAAAATTATTATTTTTCTCAATTTCTACATAAAGGCTTTCCAAAAATGCGCTCGGACTGTGCACGTAAATCGAGGAGGAGTAAAATAAGATTTTGAAGGCCTCAAAAAACCGAATTAGGTTCTAAAATATTAGATGACCTTTCGGGTCATCACAGTAAGTGAAAGAGATTGTTGATTATCTATAAACCAAACCATACCACCAAATCAACAAAAAAAAGATTTTTCAATCTAGATTTTTTTTGGATTTTTTGATTTTCTCTACTTTTCGAATTATTTCCCCGGTAAAATTTTCATAGCACAAAACAACAAAAACAACAATGACCCAGTAAAATCCCACTAGTGGGGTCTGGGGAGGGTAGTGTGTATGCAGACCTTACCCCTACCCCGAGGGAGTAAAGAGGGTGTTTCCGAAAGAATCCCGGATCAAGAATATAAAAAGACAAACAGAGACAATATCAATACCACCCATAAATCATAAGAAAAATAACAACAACATGGGAACAAGAAGATAGATGCAAAACAAAAGTGATAGCCAGTAAAAGTTCCGGCACTATGAGAAACCAAAGAGTAGTAAGACACAACATAGCCACTAGTTGACTCACGACAAAAACCTTACCAGACTAGCCTCACAAAGGTACGAAGAAAATAAAGACTCAACTACCTCCTAGCCTACAACCCTTGTCACGACCCATTTCCGAAAATAGATCGTGATGGCGCCCAACACCATTATCGGGCAAGCCAACGCGGAAAATGTAATTTAGTTCTCAGTTTTATTTTTGCCCAAAGTAAGTATAGAAATTCATAAAGCTCAAGTCAAATCAGAAATGAACAATAATATGCCAAAATAGTTATACAACCCCCAAAAAGATAGTCTACTAACGTGTGTGCCAAGACCTGGTGTCACAAGTAATGGGCAACTAGTAAGATATACAAAATAATAAAACTATCCTACTATTTGAGATAGAATAGACAGCAAAAGTAAGGAAAAGACTCCATCAAGCTGCTGAACGTCTCAGGAAGGGAGCAGCTCACCGTGGAAGCCTCAAGCTATGAATCAGGGGTGCACACGAAACTGATAGCCAGATGTACCTGCCTCAGATCCTGTACAATTAAGTACAGAAGTGTAGTATGAGTACATAAACAATATGTACCTAGTAAGTATCTCGTCTAATCTCGAAGAGTAGAGACGAGAAAGTCGACTTGACACTTACTAGGGTCAAATAATATAATAAAGTGTTCTGCTAGGTATGATAGTTACAAATAATCAACAGTGTGTAGCAAAAGGTAATAAGTCATGTTCTTAACAATTTATAGTTAACCGTATACATTTCAAGTATTCAGCAGAACAAGTCATGGATAAGATTTCACATATATGTATGTCATGCGCACATAATGCCGAGGTCGACGGCCCGATCCAACAGAAAAATAACTGTGCACTGCCAGAAGGTCGAATGGAGCGAACCATAGATGCATCTATTTCTACCGAGGCGATCGGCCCGACCCACAAATATCAATTTATTTCAAGAAAACACATGAATGCGCATTTATTTCCAAGTAAATTCATACAAGTGGCCAACAAGTATATTCATTCACTTATTTCTTTTTCAAGTCTCTAGCATGTCCTAAGTGATCACATTAGCAAGAAAATATGGAGACAGTTACAAATATAGCATGATACGGGCCCTAGACTACCCGGACAATTAACATAATAGTAGCTACGCATGGACTCTCGTCACCTTGTGCGTACGTAGCCCTCGCATTTAATAGCAAATTACTCAATTATTATACCTATGGGGACAATTCCCTCTTACAAGGTTAGAAAGGAGACTCACCTCGCTCTAAAGTAAACTTACAATGCCAAGAACAAGTCCAAACCCTCAATTTGGAGCCGAACGATCCAAAACTCAAGATACTAAGTAGAAGCCCTCTCTCAAAAGATCCCAAAATCGCCCAATGGAGTAGTGAAATATGGCAAAAATGGACTTAGAGCCCGTAATAAATGAACTCACTGCCTCAGCGATTTCCGCATCTGCGGTCAAAGGATCGCATCTGCAGTCCCGCATCTATGAGAAAAAGACCGCATCTGCGAAATGGGCTAAAAGGGCTGGGACTGCTTCTGCTGTCCTAAGGCCGCTTCTGCGGTTTGGCCTGGCTTCCCTGGGGCCGCATCTGCGATAGATGGACCACATCTGCGGTCTCGCACCTGCGGTCCACCAACCGCAGGTGCGGTTATGATAGAAGCAGCATCTTCAGCACTTCTCAAAAATTTCAACTTCACTCGAGCCTCGTCCGATTGATGCTCGGGGCTCCCAAGCCTCGCCCGAACATACCGACAAGTCTAAAATTACGAGACGGACCTACTCGAACCTTCGAAACGCCTAAAAAAATGCTAAATCTAAGAATCACCCCCTAAAACCAAATGAATCAAACTTATGAACTTCAAGTTCTTAATTTTCCTCCAATGAGCCAAAATGCCCTAAACTTCTCGGATTGGCAACAAATTTTGCGGGAAGGTCTTGAATGATATTTCGGACCTGTACAGGGCTTCGGAACCAACATACGAGCCCGATACCCATGAAATCAATCATTAGTTAGCTTCTTTAAATCCTTAATATTTTAAATTAACAATTTCTAATAAAAATTCATTACTCGGGCTAGGGACCTCGGAATTCGATTCCGGGCATACGCCCAGGTCCCATATTTTCCTGCGGACCCTCTGGAAACGTCAAAACACGAATCCGGGCCGGTTTGCCCAAAATTTCGACCAACAAAGTCAAACTTAGCCTTTTAAGAAAACCCTAAAGAGTCAAATGTGCATATTTCAATCCAAACTCTTCTAAATCCCGAACCAACCATCCCCACAGGTCGTAAATTAGTAAAAGCGAGCACGGAGAGTTTTATTTGGGGGAACACGGTTCTAAAAAGGCAAACGACCAGTCGGGTCATTACATCCTCCACCTCTTAAACAAACGTTCGTCCTCGAACATACATAGAAAAGTACCTGAAGTGCTGAATAAATGAGGGTACCTGCTCCGCATGTCCTCCTCGGACTCCCAGGTTGACTCCTCGACTGGTTGGCCCCTCCACTGGATCCGCACTGCAGAATCCTCTTGGACCTCAACTGGCGATCTTGTCTATCAATGATGGCAACTGGCTCCTCCTCATAACCCAAACTCTCATCTAGCTGAATAGTATTGAAGTCTAACACATGGGATAGGTCGGGATGATACTTCCGAAGCATCGATACATGAAAAACCGGATGAACTCGTGATAAACTGGGGGGCAGAGCAAGCTCATAGGCAACCTCCCCAACTCGTCTCAACACCTCAAAGGGGCCAATAAACCTTGGGCTCAACTTTCCCTTCTTCCTGAACCTCATAATACCCTTTATTGGCGAGACTTTCAAGAGAACCTTCTCGCCAACCATGAATGATACATCACATGCCTTCTGATCCGCGTAACTCTTCTGTCTGGACTGAGCTGTGCGAAGCCTTTGAATCAACTTCACCTTGTCCAAGGCATCTTGCACCAAATCTGTACCGTATAACTTAGCCTCACCCGGCTCAAACCACCCGATAGGAGAACGACACCGTTGACCGTACAAAGTCTCAAATGGGGCCATCTCAATGATGGATTGATAGTTGTTGTTGTACGCAAACTCCGCCAAGGGCAAGAAGTGGTCCCACTGCCCCCCAAAGTCAATCACACAGGCTCTGAGCATATCTTCCAAAATCTGAATACTGTCCATCGGTCTGAGGATGGAATGTTGTGCTAAGCTCTACGCGGGTCGCCAACTCACTCTGAACAGCTCTCTAGAAATAGGAAGTGAACTGAGGGCCTCTTTCTGATATAATAGAAACAGGCACACCGTGCAACCGGACTATCTCCCGAATGTAAATCTGAGCATACCTCTCTACTGTATAAGTAGTCGCCACTGGAAAAAAGTGGGCCGACTTGGTCAACCTATCAACAATGACCCATACTGAATCAAACTTCCGCAAGGTCCACGACAACCCAACTATGAAATCCATAGTAATGCGCTCCCACTTCCACTCTGGTATAGGCATCTGCTGAAGTAGGCCACCCGGCCTCTAATGTTCATACTTGACCTGTTGGCAATTCAGACACCTAGCCACATACTCCACTATGTCTTTCTTCATCCTCCGCCACCAATAATGCTGCCTCAAGTCACGATACATCTTCGTAGCTCCCGGGTGGATGGAATACCGCGAACTGTGTGCCTCCTCTAGTATCCTCTCCTTCAGACCATCAACATTAGGAACACATAAACGATCCTGGAGCCGCAAAACACCATCCTCGCCAATAGAAACCTCCTTGGCACCTCCTGGTAGCACCGTCTCTCTAAGAACTGCCAGATGTGGATCATCGAACTGACGGGCCTTTATCTCCCCCAATAATGAAGACTGAGCAACCATACACGCAAGAACCCGACTGGGCTCCGAAATGTCCAACCTCACTAGTCTGTTAGCCAAGGACTGAATGTCCCAAGCTAGTGGCCTCTCCTCTGCTGAAATGAATGCCAAGCTACCCATACTCTATGCCTTCCTGCTTAAGGCATCCGCGACCACATTCGCCTTGCCCGGATGATAAAGAATGGTGATGTCATAATCCTTCAGTAAATCAAGCCACCTGCGCTGCCTCAAATTAAGATCCCTCTGCTTGAACAAATGCTGCAAGCTATGATGATCAGTATAAACCTCACATGACTCCCCATACAGGTAGTGCCTCAATATCTTAAGATCATGAACAATCGCCGCCAACTCCAGATCGTGCATAGGATAATTCTTCTCATGAATCTTTAGTTGATGGGAGGCATATGCAATAACTCGTCCCTCCTGCGTCAATACACAGCCCAAGCCAACGCGCGAAGCGTCACAACATACCGTATACATCCCTGAACCAGAAGGCAACACAAGAACCGGTGATGTAGTCAAGGTTGGCTTGAGCTTCTGGAAGCTCGCCTCACAATCATTGGACCAATGGAAAGGAGCACCCTTCTGGGTAAATCTAGTCAGAGGTGATGCAATAGATGAAAAGCCCTGCACGAACCGCCTGTAATAACTTGCTAACCCCAGGAAACTCCTGATCTCGGTCACTGAAGTAGGGCGTGGCCAACTCTGAACTACCTCAATCTTCTTGGGATCCACCTTAATACCCTCTCTTGACACAATATGTCCCAAGAATGCCACTGACTCTAGCCAAAACTCACACTTGGAGAACTTAGCATATAGCTTCTACTCTCGCAAGGTCTGAAGCACTACTCTCAGATGCTGCTCGTGCTCCCCTAGGCTACGTGAGTATATCAAGATGTCATCAATGAAGACGATGGCGAAGGAATCAATATAAGGCCTGAACACCCTGTTCATCAAGTCCATGAATGCCGCCGGTGCATTAGTCAAGCCGAAGGACATCACCAGAAACTCATAGTGGCCATATCTAGTCCGGAATGCAGTCTTCGGGACGTCCGAGTCCCGAATCTTCAACTGATGGTAACCCGACCTCAAGTCGATCGTAGAGAACACCCTAGCACCCTGCAACTGGTCGAACAGATCATCGATACGAGGCAACAGATACTTATTCTTGATGGCGACTTTGTTCAATTGGCGGTAATCAATGCACATCCGCATAGTCCCGTCCTTCTTCTTCACAAGTAACACCGGGGCACCCAAGGTGATACACTAGGCCTAACAAACCCCTTTGCTAACAACTCCTCAAGCTGCTCCTTCAACTCCTTTAGCTCTTTAGGAGCCATAAGATATGGTGGGATGGATATAGGCTGGGTGCCTGTAGCCAAATCAATACAGAAATCGATATCATGATCCGGTGGCATGCCAGGAAGATCAGATGGAAACACATCGGCGAACTCTCGAACTACTGGAACTGAATCAATCGGCAGAGACTCTGCAGCGGTGTCCCGAACATAAGTCAAGTACGCCAAACACCCTTTCTCGACCATTTGCCGAGCCTTAAGAAAAAAGATAACCCGGCTAGGTGTATCAACTGTGGAACCCTTCCACTACAACCCTGGCAATCCTGGCATCGCTAAAGTAACAGTCTTGGCATAGCAATCTAGAATGGCGTGATATGGAGATAACCAATCCATGCCCAAGATGATATCAAAGTCGATCATGTCAAGCAACAGGAGATCCGCTCTAGTCTCAAAACCACACAATGTAACCACACAGGACCGGTAGACCCGGTCTATAACCACGAAATCGCCCACAGGAGTGGACACATGAGCAGGAGTGCCCAAAGGTGCAAGAGGAATAACCAGGAAACGAGCAAACAGAGATGATACATATGAATAGGTGAACCCTGGATCAAATAATACCGAAGCATCTCTGCTGCAGACAGAAATAATACCTGTGATGACAGCATCTGCGGCCAATGCATCTGGCCTGGCTGGAAGAGCATAGAATCTGGCTGGAGCACCGACCGGCTGGCCTCCACCTGACTGAGAAGTAGCTGGCTGACCTCTCCCGGCCTGGCCTCCACCTCTAGGACGGCCCCTACTAGCCTGCCCTCCACCTCTAGGTGATGGGGCAGCTGGTGCTGAAATCATAGGCTGCTGACCCTGCTGTACTGCCTTGCCCCGAAGCCTGGGGCAGTATCTCCTCATATGACCAAGGTCCCCGCAGTTGAAATAACCCCGCGGTACGACGACCTACAGCCCTGATGGCTGACCCTGATGGCCTGTAGACCCACTGGAAGAATTCTGAATATTTGGTGGGCGGTATGAACTCTCCGGCATAGCACTGAAATAGGAATCAGAATGACCCTGAGGACCTGAATACCCACCGGAGGAACCCTAAATAGCTGGTGGGCGATGAGAACTCTCTGGCATGGCGCTAAAATAGGGACACGCTGGAGCACGCCGAGCAGGTAGTGGTACTAAATATGAGGTCTGCTGGGCTGTCCCCTCCCAAACTGGCCTCTGCCCCTAGCCGGGGCACCCCTGAACTCTTCGGAGAACCTGACCCTCTTATCCTGCTGCATCTGCTCCCTAACCCTCAAATGGTAGCCCTCAATCCTCCGAGCAATCTCCACTACTAACTGATAAGGAGTCCCCATCTCCACCTCTCGGGCCATGTTGGCCCTGATGCCAGAATGCAACCCTGCAACAAACCTCCGCACTCTCTCTCTGTCGGTAGGAAGTATCATCAATGCATGGCGGGATAGCTTAGAAAACCTCGCCTCATAATAAGTCACGGACATCTGACCCTGCTCCAGCTGCTCAAACTGATACTGCAGCTCTTCCCTCTCAGAGGGTGGAATATACCTATCCAGAAACAACTGTGTGAACTGACTCCAAGTGATAGGAGGATAACCAACTGGTTTTCCCAGAACATAAGACTGCCACCATCTGTGGGCCCTGCCCTCTAGCTGAAAAGTAGTAAAGTCAACCCCATGCGACTCCAATATCCTCATGTTGTGCAATCTGTCCCTGCACCTATCAATGAAGTCCTGAGCATCCTCATGGCGCTCACCCCCGAAGACAGGAGGGTAAAGTCTAGTCCATCTATCCAACAGCTTCTGCGGGTCACCTTCCGCAGCTGGTCTAGGCTCGGGTATCGGTGCAGCAACTGGCTGAGCCCCATTGATGAGTAGGGCGCTCGGAGTCTGATACACTGCAGCTGCGTGCCTAGGAGCCTGAGCAGTTGGGGTCTGTGCTCCCCCTCCTGCCTGTGATGTAGCTGGATCTGCTGGAAATAGACCAGCCTGAGTCATAGTGTCCATGAACCGCAGCATACGGCCCATGAACACCTGGAAGCCCGGTGCTGTCATAAAATCCTCCGGGGTAGGCTCAACTACGGGCACCTTGCCCTGCTCCTCAATAATAGGATCTCTCGCAGGATCTGCTGGTGGTGCTACTAGGACAGCTCTAGGACGCCCTCGTCCCCTACCTCGGGCCGGTGCCCTCCCCCGGCCTTTGCGTCGGCCTCTAGTAGCGGGGGGAGCAGCCCCTCCCGGGTCCGAAACATCAGCCGCGCGTGTCCTCACCATCTGTGAGAGAGTAAAGAAGGAAACTTAGTATACTGACCACTGCACGAGATGAAATGAATAAAGAGTAGTTTTCCTAAAACCCTATAGCCTCTGAAAGATAAATACAGACGTCTCCGTACCGATCCGCAAGACTCTATTAGGTTTGCCCATGACTTGTGAGACCTACGTGAGCCTAGTGCTCTGATACCATGTTATCACGACCCATTTCCGAAAATAGATCGTGATGGCGCCCAACACCATTATCGGGCAAGCCAACTGTGACGACCCAAAGGGTCATCACCGCATTTCTCTCTTTTCCGTGCTTCCGAGGCCTTGAAAATCTCGCTTTTAGTTGCCTCGATTTGCGTGCACAGTCCGGCCGCGAAGCCGGAAAGCTTTTATGTTGAAATATGTGAACTTTGTGAAAAATTTGAAGAATTTTAATATTAATATTGCTAAAGTTGGCTTTGGTCAATATTTTTGGTAAACGGACCCGGACCCGTGATTAGGCGGTCTCGGAGGGTCGGTAGAAAAATATGGGACTCGGGCATATGCCCGGAGTCGAATTTCGAGGTCGAGAGCCCGAGAAATGAATTTTTCTGTGAAATTGTTTTTCTGAAATTATTAAGGAAAATGGAAATGAAAATTGATCAAAAGACTATGGTATCGGGCTCGTATTTTGGTTCCGATGCCCGGTACGAGTCTTAAATATGTGTTAAGAGCTTATTGTAAAGTTTGGTCGAAATCGGATGTCAATTGACGTGTTTCGGACCTAAATATCTAATATTTGAAGTTATGAAGTTTGAAATGAAAATGATGATCTTGAGGCTTGTTTCAATGATTTTGATGTTATTTTGGCGATTTGATCGCCCGGATGAGTTCGTAGGATGTTATTGAGTTAGTGTGTGTGATTGGTTAGGAGCCACGAGGGCTCGGGAGTGAATGGGAGGTGGTTCGGGGTGTTTTTACACTTAGGAAATGTAGCAGGTTTTTGTTTTCAGCTGTTGCAGGTGTTTTCTTCTTCGCGTTCGCGTGGTCTCTTCCGCATTCGCGTAGCTTTAGCCTTCTACTTCATCGCGTTCGCATCCCTCGCCTCGCGTTCGCGTAGAGTCATCTGACCCTGAGGGCTTAGCCCTTTTTCTTCTTCGTGTTCGCGGACACTTGACCGCGTTCGTGTAGCTTGCCAGACTCCCTTCAGCGCGTTCGCGTATAACAGTTCCTGGACCCCAGCAATTTCCTTCTACGCGTTCGCGTCTGTCTCCACGCGATCGCGATAGCTTACCCAGTTTACCCTTCGCGAACGCGGCCCTCTCCCGCGAACGCGAAGGGCAATTTTGCCCAGCGAATTTTTAAGTTAAAAACAGAACAGTAGCTCGGGAATTCTTCATTTCTTCTCACGAGCTCTCTTCTCCATCAAGCCATAGGACTCTATTGAAGCTCCCCTCTTCCAAGACTTTTTGGGTAAGTGATTCCCCACCTAATTCCTCCATTTTTTCTTCACTAATCACTAATTTCCTAGCCCTAAATCATGAATTCAAAGTAGAAAATGGGGGTTTTGGGTAGAGTTAGGGCTTTGGGGATTTTGGGTGATTCAACCTCAATTTGGGGTCGAATCTTGAAATAAATTATATATTTGAACTCGTGGGGTTATGGGTGATTGGGTTTTGGTCCGAGCCTCGTGTTTGGACCATGTGGGACCGGTGTCGAATTTTGGTGTTTTTGGAAGAATGAGAGGAATTTCATTTCTAGGCTATGGGATTATGTTTTGAGCCCTTATTGATATTATTGAACTAATTATGCCTAGATATCATTGTTTCGGAGTTGGATTGTAGAGGAAAGGCGGTATTAGAGAGTTGATCGCTATTCTTAGACCGAGGTAAGTGCTTGTTCTAACTTTGGCTTGAGGGAATAGGATTAGGATGTTATTTTCTACTTGCTAAATGTGGAGTACGGTGTATAGTCATGGTGACGGTTGTCTATGCACCGGAGTCTAGCATGACCGTGAGTCTTAATTGCTTTTAATTCGAGTGAAGTGACACAACCTTCTTGTTTAATTGGTAAATTTCATATAATGTGAACGGTTGAGGAAGAATTGTGATTGGTATATTTTGGAGCGTTGGCTCGAACAAGAATGTGATAGCTGAGAAAGAAGTGATTTAAAATAGGATGTGTTGTGATTATTCCCTTGCCGGGACGTGTAGACTATTATTATGTACTCTCCCTTGCCGGGATATTTGGGCTGTTAGCTGTACCTTTGCCGGGTTAAAGTGTTATGTTGTCGAATTTCCTTAATGGGGCCTCCTTTACAAAGCCCGACATTTTGAACTATGATATGGGATCGTGTGGCACGCCGTCCACTTATATATTATGAAATGGGATCGTGTGGCACGCTGACCACTTATATATTATGAAATGGGATCGTATGGCACGCCGTCCACTTATATATCTATTATGAAACGGGATCGTGTGGCACGTCGTCCACTTATATATTATGAAATGGGATCGTGTGGCACGCCGTCCACTTATGAATTAAGAAATGGGATCGTGTGGCGCGCCGACCACTTATATATGAGCTATGGTATTGAGATAGTTTCATCGTTATATCCGTTGATCTGTATTCGCTGTATTTTCCCCGAGCATGCCCCCTTCCCCTTTTAAGTCAATATTCTCTGTTGTTATTATTGTTTCCTTTGTATATATATACCTGCACAGGTTGTTTTTGGTAGGTCCTGTCTAGCCTCGTCACTACTTCGCTGGAGTTAGGCCAGGCACTTACCAGCACATGGGGTCGGTTGTGCTGATGCTACACTTCCGTGCTTTTTGCACAGAGCATAGCACCGGAGCAGGAGCCTTTGGTCAGCAGTAGGAGCGTTGGGAGCTTACTTCAGTCCGGAGATTTCCAAGGTAGCTTGCTGGCGTCCGCATGGCCCGGAGTCTCTCTTATCTCTGTCTTTCATTTGATTTCCCTTGTATCAGATCAGACAGTACTGTATTCTTATTTTGACTTTGTTTTTAGCATTCAGTAGAAGTTCGTGAGTTAGTGACACCAGATCTGGGTAGAGGTGTATTTGAATTTCCGCACTTGGTTTCAGTTATTTATGTATCGAGACTTCCGCTTTTATATTAATTGCCTCGTTCTTCTTTATATTGTTAATGATGTTGAGAGAAATGTTAAACTAATTGGCTTGCCTAGCTCCTATTAGTAGGCGCCATCACGACTCCCGAGGATGGGAAATCCGGGTCGTGACAAGTTGGTATCAGAGCACTAGGTTACATAGGTCTCACAACTCAAGGACAACCTCGGTAGAGTCTGAGGGATCGGTACGGAGACGTCTGTATTTATCCCCCAGAGGCTACGGAGTTAGGAAAAGTTTCACTTTTGTTCTTTCCTGTCGTGCGATTCTGTTTCTCAAATACTGATTGTCTTTCTACTCTGTTCTTTCGCAGATGGCGAGAACACGTGCTTCCTCTTCTACCGCGCAGCAGCCCGATCCCCCA
>NW_017670760.1:225574-367390 GCF_001879085.1 Nicotiana attenuata | reverse complement strand
GATACGCCTTACCTACGTTACCGTCGACGACGCCGCCTCTCCGACGACGCGAAGGGCAATTTTGCCCAGCGTAATTTTAAGTTAAAACAGAACAGTAGCTCGGGAATTCTTCATTTCTTCTCACGAGCTCTCTTCTCCATCAAGCCTTAGGACTCCATTGAAGCTCCCCTCTTCCAAGACTTTTTGGGTAAGTGATTCCCCACCTAATTCCTTCATTTTTTCTTCACTAATCACTAATTTCCTAGCCCTAAATCATGAATTCAAATTAGAAAATGGGGGTTTTGGGTAGAGTTAGGGCTTTGGGGATTTTGGGTGATTCAACCTCAATTTGGGGTCGAATCTTGAAATAAATTATATATTTGAACTCGTGGGATTATGGGTGATTGGGTTTTGGTCCGAGCCTCATGTTTGGACCATGTGGGACCGGTGTCGAATTTTGGTGTTTTTGGAAGAATGATAGGAATTCCATTTCTAGGCTATGGGATTATGTTTTGAGCCCTTATTGATATTATTGAACTAATTATGCCTAGATATCATTGTTTCGGAGTTGGATTGTAGAGGAAAGGCGGTATTAGAGAGTTGATTGCTATTCTTGGACCGAGGTAAGTGTTTGTTCTAACTTTGGCTTGAGGGAATAGGATTAGGATGTTATTTGCTACTTGCTAAATGTGGAGTACGGTGTATAGTCATGGTGACGGTTGTCTATGCACCGGAGTCTAGCATGACCGTGAGTCTTAATTGCTTTTAATTCGAGTGAAGTGACACAACCTTCTTGTTTAATTGGTAAATTTCATATAATGTGAACGGTTGAGGAAGAATTGTGATTGGTATATTTTGGAGCGTTGGCTCGAACAAGAATGTGATAGTTGAGAAAGAAGTGATTTAAAATAGGATGTGTTGTGATTATTCCCTTGCCGGGACGTGTAGACTATTATTATGTACTCTCCCTTGCCGGGATATTTGGGCTGTTAGCTGTACCCTTGCCGGGTTAAAGTGTTATGTTGTCGAATTTCCCTAATGGGGCCTCCTTTACAAAGCCCGACATTTTGAACTATGATATGGGATCGTGTGGCACGCCGTCCACTTATATATTATGAAATGGGATCGTGTGGCACGCCGACCACTTATATATTATGAAATAGGATCTTGTGGCACGCCGTCCACTTATATATCTATTATGAAACGGGATCGTGTGGTACGCCGTCCACTTATATATTATGAAATGGGATCGTGTGGCACGCCGTCCACTTATGAATTGAGAAATGGGATCGTGTGGCGCGCCGACCACTTATATATGAGCTATGGTATTGAGATAGTTTCGTCGTTATATCCGTTGATCTGTATTCGCTGTATTTTCCCCAAGCATGCCCCCTTCCCCTTTTTAGTTGATATTCTCTATTGTTATTTCTGTTGCCTTTGTATATATATATACCTGCACAGGTTGTTTTCTTTTGGTAGGTCCTGTTTAGCCTCGTCACTACTTCGCCGGGGTTAGGCCGGGCACTTACCAGCACATGGGGTCGGTTGTGCTGATGCTACACTTCTGTGCTTTTTGCACAGATCATAGCACCGGAGCAGGAGCCTTTGGTCAGCAGTAGGAGCGTTGGGAGCTTACTTCAGTCCGGAGATTTCCGAGGTAGCTTGCTGGCGTCCGCATGGCCCAGAGTCTCTCTTATCTCTGTCTTTCGTTTGATTTCCCTTGTATCGGATCAGACAGTACTGTATTCTTATTCAAACTTTGTTTTTAGCATTCAGTAGAAGTTCGTGAGTTAGTGACACCAGATCTGGGTAGAGGTGTATTTGAATTTCCGCACTTGGTTTCAGTTATTTATGTATCGAGACTTCCGCTTTTATATTAATTACCTCGTTCTTCTTTATGCTGTTAATGATGTTGAGAGAAATGTTAAACTAATTGGCTTGCCTAGCTCCTATTAGTAGGCGCTATCACGACTCCCGAGGGTGGGAAATCCGGGTCGTGACACCAACGCGGAAAATGTAATTTAGTTCTCAGTTTTATTTTTACCCAAAGTAAGTATAGAAATTCATAAAGCTCAATTCAAATCAGAAATGAACAATAATATGCCAAAATAGTTATACAACCCCCAAAATGATAGTCTACTAACGTGTGTGCCAAGACCTGGTATCACAAGTAATGGGCAACTAGTAGGATATACAAAATAATAAAATTATCCTACTGTCTGAGATAGAATAGACAGCAAAAGTAAGGAAAAGACTCCATCAAGCTGCTGAACGTCTCAGGAAGGGAGCAGCTCACCGTGGAAACCTCAAGCTATGAATCAGGGGTGCGCACGAAACTGATAGCCAGATGTACCTGCCTCAGATCCTGTACAATTAATTACAGAAGTGTAGTATGAGTACATAAACAATATGTACCCAGTAAGTATTCTAATCTCGAAGAAGTAGAGACGTGAAGTTGACTTGACACTTACTAGGATCAAATAATATAATAAAGTGTTCTGCTAGGCATGATAGTTACAAATAATCAACAGTGTGTAGCAAAAGGTAATAACTCATGTTCTTAACAATTTACAGTTAACCGTATACATTTCAAGTATTCAGCAGAACAAGTCATGGATAAGATTTCACATATATGTATGTCGTGCGCACATTATGCCGAGGTCGACGGCCTGATCCAACAGAAAAATAACTCTGCACTGCCAGAGGGTCGAATGGCACGAACCATAGATGCATCTATTTCTACCGAGGCGATCGGCCCGACCCACAAATATCAATTTATTTCAAGAAAACACATGAACGCGCATTTATTTCCAAGTAAATTCATACAAGTGTCCAACAAGTATATACATTCGCTTATTTCTTTTTCAAGTCTCTAGCATGTCCTAAGTGATCACATTAGCAAGAAAATATGGAGACAGTTACTAATATAGCATGATACGGGCCCTAGACTACCCGGACAATTAACATAATAGTAGTTATGTACGGACTCTCGTGACCTAGTGTGTACGTAGCCCCCGCATTTAATAGCAAATTACTCAATTATTATACCTATGGGGACAATTCCCTCTTACAAGGTTAGAAAGGAGACTCACCTCGCTCCAAAGTATTCTTCCAATGCCAAGAACGAGCCCAAACCCTCAATTTTGAGCCGAACGATCCAAAACTCAAGATGCCAAATAGAAGCCCTCTCTGAAAAGCTCCCAAAATCGCCCAATGGAGTAGTGAAATATGGCAAAAATGGACTTAGAGCCCGTAATAAATGAACTCACTGCCTCAGCGATTTCTGCATCTGCGGTCAGGGGGCCGCATCTGCGAGAAAAAGACCGCACCTACGAAATAGGCTAAAAGGGCTGGGACCACTTCTGCGGTCCTGAGGCCGCTTCTGCGGAACCGCTTTTGCGGTTCGAGAGCCGCTTCTCTGGTTTGGCCTGCCTTTCCTGGGGCCGCATCTGCAATAGATGGACCGCATCTGCGGTCTCGCACCTGTGGTCCACCAACCGCAGGTGCGGTTATGACAGAAGCAGCAGCTTCAGCACTTCTCAAAAATTTCAACTTCACTCGAGCCTCGTCCGATTGACGCTCGGGGCTCCTGGGCCTCGCCCGAACATACTGACAAGTCTGAAATTACGAGACGGACCTACTCGAACCTTTGGAACGCCCGAAATGATGCTAAATCTAAGAATCACCCCCTAAAACCAAATGAATCAAACTTATGAACTTCAAGTTCTTAATTTTCCTCCAACGAGCCAAAATGCCCTAAAACTACTCGGATTGGCACCAAATTTTGCGGGTAGGTCTTAAATGATATTCCGGACCTGTACCGCGCTTCGGAACCAACATACGAGCCCGATACCCATGAAATCAATCATTAGTTAGTTTCTTTAAATCCTTAATATTTCAGATTAACAATTTCTAATAAAAATTCATTACTCTGGCTAGGGGGCTCGGAATTCGATTTCGGGCATACGCCCAGGTCCCATATTTTCCGGCAGACCCTCCGGAACCGTCAAAACACGAAACCAGGCCCGTTTGCCCAAAATTTTGACCAAAGTCAAACTTAGCCTTTTAAGAAAATCCTAAAGAGTCAAATGTTCATATTTCAATCCATACTCTTCTAAATCCCGAACCAACCATCCTCGCAGGTCGTAAATTAGTTAAAGCAAGCACGGAGAGTTTTATTTGGGGGAACGGGGTTCTAAAGGGAACGGGATTCTAAAAACGCAAATGACCGGTCGGGTCATTACAACCCTGATCTTTGACCTCCACAAATTCCTATCAAGGGTCATGTCCTCGGAGATTTGAAGCCTCGCCATGTCCTGCCTGATCACCTCTCCCCAATACTTCTTAGGCCACCCTCTACCTCTCCTCATGCCCTCCACAAGCAGCCGCTCACACCTCCTTATCGGAGTATTCGACTTCTCCTCTGTACATTCCCGAACCATCCGAGCCTCGCTTCCCGCATCTTGTCATCAATGGGCGCCAAAAAATAAAATATGAGATGAGTTATTGTATTGTACTAAAATATTCAATAATAAAGATAATTGAATCACATAAACAGATATTGTTAACTAATAAATCATAATAAAAATAATCATAATCTCGTATTAAGTCATGCTAAAATAAGTATGGGTAATAAGCACTCCATTAATTACTTGACTAAATAGTAAAGAAACAAAATTAAATAAATTATGTATTTCTACTGTCTGAACCATTGGAAAATGAAAAAATAGATATTCAACACCCTTATCATTCCAAGTGTTGAATTGAATTTCTTTAGTTAATATTAATATTGATTTGATTTTGATTTAAGCTTTATTTGAGTTACTAACATCTATGGGCGGTATAACATGTTGGACCATTCAAAAATTCTAAGTCCAAACTTGAAATAATATTTTAAAAGATAAAAACTATTATTTAAAAGGTTAAGAATTATTTATAAATTATATTATAATAAATAATTTTATGTAATTTTAAAAATCATATACATATAATATCAGATTGATTTGGTTTTGATTTGACATTTTTTAGTTAAATCAAACCAAACCAATTATGATCAGTTTTTTTAAATACCAAACTAAATAAAGTTGGACCGCTAATTGGTGTTTTTTTCCTTCCAGTTTGACTTGAATTATTGATTAGGTTTATCGATTTTTTGGTACATCCTTAGGGTCAAGCATATAATGACTTTCTTTCAAACGAACAATCTAATTTATGATAAATTTATTTAGTAAGTCGATCAACATTTAAACGAATTCTCAAATGGAAATTCAAGATTAAAATCCTAGGAATCCATCACTGTACACAGGTAAAGTCGAGGATGGAGTTACCCTCAATTTTTCGTTGTGAAACGAGGAACGACATTACTTGTTACTGGCTCGAGTGAGACCGAAGATACCCACTGATCAGGACCAAGAACGGATGAATAATATAACGGGTCTCGAGCACGACCGAACTCTGAGGGAATCAAGCTCAAGTGAGATGAAGAATCGAGGGTAAAGGAAAGACAGTTAAAGGAGACAAACATGGAGCTGAAATATTTGCCATCAGCTGGGTGTTGCGGCGCGAATCACGCTCGGTATTGGCTGTGGATCTTATTTTCGTGGGAGAGAAGGAAGGAATGAAAGGATTTTTACCTAATTTAAATTTGTACATAGGGCTAAATCTCATCTACTATATAAAGAGGATGACCCCTTCATTTTTTAGATTGTTTTCACGCATAACAAGGCAATTGTAATGACTCGACCGGTCATTTTGAGTATTACAGTCCCGTTTCCCCAGGTATTGCTTATTCTGTGTTCAGTTACAATTATGTGACTTGTGGGGAAGGTTTCGGAATGAATTAGAACACTTAGTTCCAATTCTTAAAACTTAAGTTGAAAAGGTTGACCGAATATTAATTTATGTGTAAACGACCCCGCAGAATGGTTGCAGAGTGAGGAAGGACTGGGGCAGGTTTGGATGCTATTTTGCTGGCGATTCTGCGACCGCAGAACAGTACTACGGTTCAGTATGCGACCGTAGAATAGGTCTACGGGCCGCATAGTGACCGGACACCAGGGCAGAAGATGTCTAGTTCCGAGGAGCCATTTTGCGGCCATTTCGTGGGCCGTAGAAGCATTATGTGGTCGCATATGCGACCGTAGAGTGTGTTTTGGTGTTTCATTTTTTTGATTTTATAACCCGGCCCAACTTCGATATATAGCCCTTGAAGCTCATTTTGGAACAAAAATCTGACATTTTTAGAGAGAAGGGAGAGTGTTCTAGAGAGAGGAAGAAGCTCAAGTACTTTGTTCATCAAGATCTTGTTCAAGCTTTGAAATCCAACAAGGAAATATCACAAGATCTTCACTCAAGAGGTAAGGTTCTAACCCTAGTCTTCAATTTCGAGTTTGGGTAAAGATGGGTGATTTGGAGTATGATTCTTGGGTGTGAGAGTATTATTTATACATGCTTGTACCAATAAGGTTTGTGCGAAGATTGTTGAGTTCAAATGGGTAAAGATTGGTAAATTTGGTAAATTTTGTATGGTTGGACTCGCGGTTGAATGAGCGTTCATATTTTTCGTAACTTTTGTCGGGTTCGGAGACGTGGGCCCCACGGGAGAGTTTTGAGTGCAATTTCGAATTTTGTTGGAAAATTAGTATTTTCATATGAAATTAATTCCCATAATTTGTATTGACTGAATCAAATTAATTATGACTAGATTCAAGGAGTTCGGAGGCCGATTCGCAAGGCAAAGGCATAGCAGAATAAAGAATTACACGGCTTAAGGTAAGTAACAGTTCTAAATTTGGTCCTGAGGGTATAAAACCCTGGATTTTGTAATATGACATTGGTTTTGAGGTGACACACATGCTAGGCGACAGGCGCGTTGGCGTGCACCGAAGGAATTGTGACTTCGTCGATTCCATGGAAACTATATGAATAACTTGTTGTTAGCTATATGTTCTCCATGTGTTATAAAAATCTGACTGTAAATCATGTTAGAAATCATTTTTAGGTTATGTGTTTGTACTATTGGGACCCACATAGGTCGTGTTACATGTTGAATTACCTGATAATTGCCATTTGTACTCATTCTCAATTATACTCGCATATCATATCTCAGTCTCTATTGTTCATTATTGATGTATCATGTCATTGCTGTTTGGGCTACCTATCTTGATATCTGAGAGCCCGAGAGACTGGAGAGGTTGATGATTGAGTGAGTTCGAGGGCCTGATTGTGAGGATATTTATGGGATCGGGCTGCATGCCGTAATATGTTTTCAATGATTTATGCCATGATTGTCTTGTTATAGTGCTTGGGATGAAGGAGCCCCTCCGGAGTGTGTACACACCCCTAGTGAGCACAGGTATCTACTGAGTGCGAGTGCTGAGTGCTGAGTGCTGAGTGATTTAGAGGAATGAGTGATTGTGAGATTGGAGTGAATCGGAGGACTGAGGGACTGTTGCTCTGAGAGAACGCATTGATTTAATTATTGCTGCACTTCAGCTGTCATATATCACTGTTTTGGAAACTTCTGAAAGATGTTATCTTCTGTTTCAATCGAACTTGATATGAAATTGTTGTTTGAGTTTTACATGTTGAACTTGAAAGCATGCCTACCTTCTTATGTTGGAAATTACTGGAATTGAACTGTAACTGTGTAGCTCGTCACTATATCTTTATTTAGTATTGTTAATTGCTGAGTTGGTTATACTCATACTACACCCTGCGCCTCGTGTGCAGACCCAAGTACTTCCGAACACGGTGGTTACTAGTTTTTTGGGGCTTTACCTATCGGAGACTATCGAGGTAGCTGCATGGCGTCTGCAGACCTTGACTCTCTTTCCTGTCAATTATTTTATTGTTCTGTATTTCCAGACAGTGTTCTATTAGTGAGACTATGTTGTCATTTAGATGATCAGTACTCAGTGACACTGGTTTTGGGAGTGTTTTATATCGATATTAATGAGATTTTTGTATTGACTTTAAATATTATATTTTCAAACTTAAAAGAAATAGTTGTTTATTGAGGTTGTCGGCTTGCCTAGTATCGATATAGGCGCCATCACGACGGATGAGATTTTGGGTCGTGACAGCAATAAAATTTACTTTGGCTTTCAACAATAGTTTAAGTGCTCTTTAGTTATTCTTTCGTTTAATCGAATTCGAGTTCTGTCTCGAGGAATCAATCGAGACCAACCGTTGGCATTTAAGCTAAACACACAGCTTAATTACTACGTCACTTTGGTTTGATCGTTTTATCTAATTTCAATTCAACTATTTACTGTTCCTTGGTCATTTGTGTTAAATTAAACCATATATCCTTTAAACCGTATACAAATTTAATCGGACAACGAGATGCTCAGGAAATTCGTGTCAAGGTTCCAAATGGAACAAATGGACCTGCCACCGGTTGCAGACGATTAGGCCGTTCAGGCATTTACTCAGGGGCTCAACGCCCAAAGTTCGGTTATGTCTCAACAACTGAATAAAATCTTGTAGAATATCCAGTGATTACCTGGACTGATGTCCACAACAGGTATCAGTCAAAAATCAGGATAGAGGACGACTAATTAGGAACCCCCTCAGGCTCGATTTATCCTACTAAAGTGAATGAAAAGTCTAAAACAGTGGTGGACCAGGGGTCGAGGCCGCCCCGAGACCGATACCAGCTTTACATCTCAGATTGTCACGACCCAAGTTCGCCCTCCGTGAACTGTCGTGACGGCACCTAGTCTCTACGACTAGGTAAGACTAACCATTACGGAAAAAGAAACAAAATGCGGAAAAACTAATAAAAACTGAAAATAAACAAATATAGAAGCGTTTAAGATGCCGCTTGGCATATACCAATACAAGATCCCAAAAATCAAACAACTTCCCAAAACCCGGAATATCATGAATCACAAGCTATGGACAGTACATAGTGTTCTAACTCCGGAATGTCTAAATCGAAAGAAATACAGAAGGGTTATAACTACAAGAGAGAATGGAGAGGGACTCCTCGGTCTGCGGATGCGGCAGATATACCTCGAAGCATCTGAAGAATCGCCTTGCCTCAAGGATAGTAGGGCTGAGTCGAAGAACCTGCATCTGCATACGTAAAACATGTGCAGGAAAGAGCATGAGTACACCACAACAGTACCCAGTAAGTGCCAAGCCTAACCTCGATCGAGTAGTGACGAGGAAGGTCAGGGCCCTACCGGTCATATACATATATAAAAGAAAACGAAATAGTATGAACTAACACAGTATAATAATAAGAATAACAACAATTACAACAGAGAAAAACATCACAGAACGAATACAACTCAACACAGAGATAGCAACCGGGGATCTACTAGGATATCGTGTTGTAGCCCACAAATGTAAATACCCAGTGGATCTCCCGGGTGTCGTCCTGTAATCTAACTCATAGTACGCAGGGATCTACCGAAATCCCGATCCATAGTCTCAAATGTAAATACTCAGTACTAGGGGAATCTAGCGGGTGCAGTCGCGTAGTTCCATATAACTGTGCAGGGGGATCTACCAGAATATAAATCCGTAGTCCCAAATAAACAGGCAAAGGGGATCTACCGGGAAATCGCCCGTAGTCCTAAAGTAAACACACAGCAACACCACGAATAATATCCAATTCAATCCAATTTCATACCAAAGTAAATAGGTAATTCTAACCTAGCATGCTGCACAGAATTCAGATAAAGCAGTTTGAGCAAGTAAAACAATCGATCATTTAGAAATGCTTTCCTAGCTAACAGTAGGTTTAACTTACAAGTAGTGTAAAAAGGGAAGAAATACACAATTATAGTTACTTAAAGAAAAATTGGATTTCAAACAATTAGCACATGTACGCACTCGTCACCTCACGTACAAGGCATTTCATATAACAACAATACCAATCCTAAGGGGAGTTCCCCCACACAAGGTTAGGCAAGCCACTTACCTCGAACTAGCTCAATCAACTTGATATCAGTTCTTGACATGAGTACCCGACTTCAAATGGCCCAAATCTATTCAAAGTAATTGCATAATGTAAATATAACTTCAAGCAACTATTAAACTAATTAATTCGAAGCTAATACGCGAAATTAGGAAAATCACCCAAAAAGTCCCCTAGGCCCATGTCTCGGAATCAGGTAAAATTTACAAATTCAGAATCCTCACTCTCCCAATTTCATACATACCAAAAACACGAGAATCGGACCACAAACAACCCCTCAAATCGCCAATTCCATGTCTCCAATTTCAAACACTAAACCCCCAAATTTCACCCTTATTTCCCCTATATTCCTTGCCCAAATGAGTAGAAAATACAATAATAACACGTTTGGGTTCCAAAAATCATACCTCCTCGAAGCTCTCTTGAATCCTCTCTCAAAAACCTCCCAAAAGCTCAAAAATTCTGATGAAAATGGTGAAGAAAATGGGCGAAATCGCGACTGAACCTTTATATAGGTTCTGGCCCAAGATTTCCGCACCTGCGGACATTTCCTTGCACCTGCGGACCCGGACCTGTGGTCCCAGGTGCGCATCTGTGGGATTTCATTGATTGCCCCGGGCCGCACCTGTGCTTCTTCCACCGCACCTGCGGTCTCGCAGGTGTGCTCAAACTACCGCACCTGCGGAATCTGGCTTCCAAGCACATAGCCGCATCTGCGGCTCCTCAATCGTTTCTGCGATCACGCACCTGTGGTCCCCTAACCGCAGGTGCGGTTATGACCGAACTTCAGCAACCTTCAGATTTCTCCTTAGTCCAATTCTACTTCCGTTAAGCACCCGAAACTCACCTGAGGCCCCCGAGACCTCAACCAAATATGCCAACCAATCCTAAAACATCATACAAACTTATTCCAACCCTCGAATCACATCAAACAACGCCAAAACCAAAAATCACTCTCCAATCCAAGCCTAAGGATTCCCAAAACGTCCAATTTCCGAATTCGATCAAAAAGTCTATCAAACCTCGTCCGAATTACCTGAAATTTTGCACACACGTTCCAAATGACACAACGGACCTACTCCAACTTCCGGAATTCCATTCCGACCCTGATATCAAAATCTCACTATCGAACCGGAACTTCAAAAAATTCGACTTTCGGCATTTCAAGCCTTATTAAGCTACGAACCTCGAAAACACAATCCGAACACGCCCCTAAGCCCGAAATCACGCAACGAAGCTAATGGAACCAACAGAGTTCCATTCCGTGGCTGACTTCACACTGCTCCGACTACAGTCCAAATTCTAAAGCTTAACCTTTCATTTAGGGACTAAGTGTCCCAAAACACTCCGAAACTCAAAACAAATCCTCCCGGCAACGTACAATAACAGAAAATAAGCACGAGGGAAGCAGTTATTAGGGGATCAACGCGTTAATTCTAAAAACGACCGGCCGGGTCATTACATCCTCCCCCTCTTAAAACATTCGTTAGTCCTCGAACGAGCATAGATACATACTTGAAGTAGTGAAAATATGAGGGTAACGGCTACGCATATCCTGCTCGGTCTCCCAAGTCGCCTCCTCGACTGGTTGACCCCGCCACTGAACCTTCACTGATGCAATGTTCTTTGACATCAGCTTCCGAACCTGCCTGTCCAATATCGCCACTGGGCTCCTCAATGTAAGATAGATCCTTGTCCAGCTGGACTGAACTGAAATCCAACACATGCGACGGATCACCGTGATACCCCTGGAGCATCGAAACATGAAGTACCGGGTGAACTCCTGCCAAGCTGGGAGGTAAGGCAAGCTCATAAGCAACCTCCCCAACACGTCGCAATATCTCAATAGGAACAATAAACCTCGGACTAAATTTCCCTTTCTTCCCAAATCTCATAACGCCCTTCATAGGCGAAACCCGAAGCAAGACCCGCTCTCTAACCATGTAGGAAACATCACCAACCTTCCGGTCCGCATAAGTCTTCTGTCTGGACTGGGTTGTACGGAGTCTATCATGAATCACCTTAACCTTCTCCAAAGCATCATGTACCAAGTCTGTGCCCAGTAATCTAGCCTCGCCCCACTCGAACCAACCCACCAGGGACCTACACCGCCTACCATACAAGGCCTCATCCGGTGCCATCTGAAAGCTGGACTGATAGCTGTTGTTGTAAGCAAACTCAGCCAGTGGCAACAACTGATCCCAATAACCTCCAAACTCCATCACACACGCACGGAGCATATCCTTAAGAATCTGAATAGTGCACTCGAAATGTCCGTCCGTCTGGAGGTGAAATGTTGTGCT
The DNA here is from genome assembly GCF_001879085.1 of Nicotiana attenuata. Lineage (NCBI taxonomy): Eukaryota > Viridiplantae > Streptophyta > Magnoliopsida > Solanales > Solanaceae > Nicotiana > Nicotiana attenuata. The sequence continues at coordinate 355,177 of NW_017670760.1, read as the reverse complement.
CAACTCCACCCGCGTGCCCAAATCATGGTGTACGGCCCTCTAGAACCGTGATATGAACTGAGTACCTCTATCTGAAATGATAAAAACTGGAATACCATGCAGACATCCAATCTCCCGGATATAAATCTCCACCAACCGTTCCGAAGGATAGGTGGTACACATAGGAATGAAATGCGCGGACATGGTCAGCCGATCTACAATCAGCCAAATGGCATCGAACTTCCTCAAAGTCCGTGGGAGCCTAACTACGAAGTCCATGGTGATCCGCTCCCACTTCCACTCCGGAATCTCTATCTGCTGATGGATGGAATACCGCAAACTATGGGCCTCATCTAGAATCAAGTCCCGAAGCCCATCAACATTGGGTACACAAACCCAACTCTGCATCCTCAATACCCCATCATCACCAATGGTCACATTTCTGGCATCACCATGAAGGACCTTGTCCTTGAGGACACGTAAATGAGGGTCATCAAACTGATGCTCCAGGATACGATCAAACAAGGCAGACCGAGAAACCACACAAGCAAGGACCCGACTAGGCTCCGAAAGATCCAATCTCACAAATTGGCTGGCTAAGGCCTAAACATCAATCGCTATGGGCCTCTACGCTGCTGGTGGATAAGCCAAACTTCCCAAGCTCTCCGCCCTGCGACTCAAAACATCGGTCACCATATTGGCCTTGCCCGGGTGATACAAGATAGTGATATCATAGTCCTTCAGCAACTCTAACCACCTCCTCTGGCACAAATTAAGGTCCTTCTGCTTGAACAGATGTTGCAAACTCCGGTGATCAGTATAAATCTCACAAGGCACACCGTACAAATAATGACGCCAGATCTTCAAGGCATGAACAATAGCAGCTAACTCGAGATCATGGACAGGATAATTCTTCTCATGTACCTTCAACTGTCTGGACGTGTAGGCAATCACCCTACCGTCCTGCATTAATACAGCTCCAAGGCCAATCCTCGAGGCATCAAAATAGACAGTGTAAGACCCCGAACCTGTAGGCAATATCAAAACTGGGGCTGTAGTCAAAGCTGTCTTGAGCCTCTGAAAGCTCTCCTCACACTCTTCCGTCCACTGGAACGGAGCACCCTTCTAGGCTAGTCTGGTCATAGGTGCTGCAATGGATGAAAATCCCTTAACAAATCGAAGGCAATAACCTGCCAAGCCAAGAAAACTACGGATCTCTGTAGCTGAGGATGGTCTGGGCCAACTTTGCATTGCTTCCACTTTCTTCAGATACACCTTTATCCCCTCACTCGACACCACGTGACCCAAGAATGTCACGGAATCCAACCAAAACTCACATTTCGAGAACTTTCATATAACTTCTTTTCTCTCAAAGTCTAGAGCACTGTCCTGGGGTGCTGCTCATGATCTTCCTGACTCCGGTAGTATACCAGAATGTCATCAATGAAGACGATGATGAATGAGTCAAGATATGGCCGGAACACACTGTGCATCAAATGCATGAAGGCTGATGGGGCATTGGTCAGCCTAAATGACATAACAAGGAACTCGTAATGACCATACTGAGTCCTGAAGGCGGTCCTTAGGATATCTGGCTCCCGAATCTTCAACTGGTGATAGCCTGAACGCAACTCAATCTTTGAAAACAGACGAGCACCGTGTAACTGATCAAACAGGTCATCAATACAAGGCAGAGGATAACGGTTCTTTACTGTAACCTTGTTCAACTGGCGATAATCAATTCACATACGCATAGAACCATCCTTTTTCTTCACAAACAAGACAGGAGCACCCCAAGGTGATACACTGAGCCGAATGAAACCCTTATCAAGCAATTCTTGTAACTACTCCTTCAACTCAGGAGGAGCCATATGGTACGGAGGAATAGAAATAGGCTGAGTGCCCGGCAACATATCAATGCCAAAATCAATATCTCTATCAGGAGGCATGCCCGGAAGATCAGTTGGAAACACATCAGAGAAATCCCGTACTATTGGGACTGAATCAACTCTAGGGGTATCGATACCGACATCTCTCACATAAGCTAGATACGCGTCACACCCCTTCTCAACCATTCGCTAAGCCTTAAGGAAAGAAATAACTCTACTAGGAGTGTGATCTAAAGTACCCATCCACTCAACTCGCGGTACACCTACCATAGCCAGCGTTATAGTTTTGGCGTGACAATCAAGAATCTCATAATGGGGCATCAACCAGACCATGCCCAAGATAACATCAAAATCTACCATGCCGAGCAACAATAAATCAGCTTTGGTCTCAAAACCACTAAGAGCAATCAAACACGACCAATAAACGCCGTCCACAACAAGAGAATCTCAAACCCGCTGGATCCTGATATACCCATGGTACGAGGATACGGTAGCACTCCTCTAGAAATCCCAGAGCATTATCTGATGGTAGTCCACTGAATATAGGAGGCTGATACTTCTTGAACCTCTCAAGCCTCTTCTGCTCCTCCTCTGAAGCTACTGTCCTCTCCTCGGGCTGAGCTGGGGCTACAGGCTGTGCCGGTATAATCTCTGGGACCTGCTCAACATGCACTGGCTGCTCAGGAGTGCGGGCGGCGGGAGTCTGTGCTCCTCGCCCGGCCTGGGATGTGGCCGCAGCAAGGGGAAGCAACCCTACCTGAGCTAGAGTAGTGTACATACTCATGAACTGTGCAAGAGTCTCCTGGAGTGCTGGAGTAGTAGTAGCAGTAGGCGTATTAGGCGCCTGGGCTCCAACTGGAACTGCTGTGGCTCCTCGGTAGCAGCTCGCGCGGGTGCTCTGGCTGCACCGCTGGTGCGTTCTCGGCCTCTATCTCGGCCCTGACCTCTGACGGCTTTCGCAGGGTGCGCGGGTGTCTAGTCACCTCCAGTAGCATGTGTCCTCACCATCTGTGAGAGAATAGAAGGCAAAATTTTAGAATTTCCATATCAAAAATCTCGCATGACAAGGAATTCAAGTGAAATGGAATTTTCTTAACAGTTACATAGCCTCTCGTGGGTAAGTACAAACGTCTTCGTACCGATCCGTGAGACTCTACTAAACTAGCTTGTGATTCATGACTCCTGTGAACCTAGAGCTCTGATACCAACTTGTCACGACCCAAGTCCGCCCTCCGTTAACTATCGTCACGGCACCTAGTCTCTACGACTAAGTAAGCCTAACAATTGCCGAAAAAGAAAAAAAATGTTGAAAAATTAATAAAAACTGAAAATAAACAAATATAGAAGCGTGTAAGATGCCGCTTGGCATATACCAATACAAGATCCCAAAAACTGAACAACTTCCCAAAACCCGAAATCTCATGAATCATAAGCTATGGATACTACATAGTGTTCTAACTCCGGAATGTCTAAATCAAAAGAAATACAGAAGGGCTATAACTACAAGAAAGAATGGAGAGGGACTCCTCGATCTGCGGACGCGGCAGATATACCTCGAAGTCTTTGAAGAATCACCTCGCCTCAATGATAGTAGGGCTGAGTTGAATAACCTGGATCTGCACACGAAAAACATGTGCATGAAAGGGCATGAGTACACCATAGCGGTACCTAGTAAGTGCCAAGCCTAATCTCGGTCGAGTAGTGACGAGGAAGGTCAGGGCCCTACCGGTCATATACATATATATAAAAAAACGAAACAGTATGAAGTAACACAGTATAATAATAAGAATAACAACAATTACAATAGAAAAAAACATCACAGAACGAATACAGCTCAACACAGAGATAGCAACCGGGGATCTACCAGGATATCGTCCTGTAGCCTCCAAATGTATATATCCAGTGGATCTCTAGGGTGTCGTCCCGTAGTCCAATTTATAGTGGGCGGGGATCTACCAAAATCCCAATCTGTAGTCCCAAATGTAAATACTCAGTACTGGGGGAATCTACCGGGTGTAGTCTTGTAGTTCCATATAACTGCGCAGGGGGATCTGTCAGAATATCAACCCCTAGTCCCAAATGAACAGGCAAGGGGGATCTACCGGGAAATCGTGCGTAGTCCCAAAGTAAACACACAACAACAACACGAATAAAATCCAATTCAATCCAATGTCATACCAAAGTAAACAGGTAATTCTAACCTAGCATGCTGCACAGAATTGAGATGAAGCAGTTTGAGCAAGTAAAACAATCGAGTCATTTAGACATGCTTTCCTAGCTAACAGTAGGTTTAACTTTCAAGTAGTGTAAACAGGGAAGAAATACACAATTATAGTTATTTAATGAAAAACCGAATTTCCTACAATTAGCACATGTACGCACTCTTCACCTCACGTAGGATTTTCATTCCTCCCGCCAAAGCTAGAAAAGAAAGGAGCTCTCTCTTTTTTCCAGCCTTCTTTTTATTTTAAAGGCATATAGTGCGTTCTCGCTTTCAGGGGGAATTCAAGTCAAAATCTAGTACAAAGAGGAAGCGAAAGGCTAGCTACCAGGTACGGACGACGAATTCTTACGTGGTCCAAGGAAATCAAAGGTCCGCTCCCACGAATTAAATCTATATTAAATCTCTTAATATCAGAATAGCCGTGCAAGGCATTTCATATAACAACAATACCAATCCTAAAGGGAGTTCCCCCACACAAGGTTAGGCAAGCCACTTTCCTCGAAGCAGCTCAATCAACTCGATATCATATTCTTGCCACGAGTACTCGACTCCAAATGGCCCAAATCTATTCAAAGTAATTGCATAATGTAAATTTGACTTCAAGCAACTAATTCAACTAATTAATTCGAAGCTAATACGCGAAATTAGGAAAATCGCCCAAAAGGTCCCCCGGGCCCACGTCTCGGAATCGGGTAACTTTTACAAATTCAGATTCCTCGCATTCTCACGAGTTCATACATACCAAAAACATGAGAATCAGACTACAAACAACCCCTCAAATCCCCAATTCCATGTCTCAAATTTCAAACCCTAAACCCCCAAATTTAACCCTTATTTCCTATATATTCCTTGCCCAAATCAGTAGAAAATACAATAATAACGAGTTTGAGTTCCAAAAATCTTACCTCCTCGAAGCTCTCTTGAATCCTCTCTCAAAAACCTCCCAAAAGCTCAAAAATCTGGATGAAAATGGTGAAGAAAATGGGCAAAATCGCGACTGAACCTTTATATAGGTTCTGTCCCAGGATTTCTGCACCTGCGGACATTTCCTTGCACCTGCGGACCCGCACATGCGGTCGTAGGTGCACATCTGCGGGATTTCATTAATTTCCCTGGGCCGCACCTGCGCTTCTTCTACCGCACATGCGGTCTCACAGGTGAGCTCAAACTACCGCACCTGCGGAATCTGGCTTCCAAGCACATAGCCACATCTGTGGCTCCTTAAGCTTCTGTGATCACGTACCTGCGGTCCCCTAACCGCAGGTGTGGTTATGAGAGAACTTTAGCAACCTTCAGATTTCTCCAAAGTCAAATTCTACTTCCGTTAAGCATCCGAAACTCATCCGAGGCCCCCGGGACCTCAACCAAACATGCCAACCAATCCTAATACATCATACAAACTTATTCCAACCATCTAATCACATCAAACAACGCTAAAACCACAAATCACTCTCCAGTCCAAGCCTAAGGATTTCCAGAACTTCCAATTTGCGCTTTTGATCAAAAAGTCTATCAAACCTCGTCCAAATTACCTGAAATTTCGCACACTCACCCCAAATGACACAACGGACCTACTCCAACTTCCGGAATTCCATTCCGACCCCGATATCAAAATCTCACTATCGAACCGGAAACTTCAAAAATTCGACTTTCGGCATTTCAAGCCTAATTAAGCTACGTACCTCCAAAACACAATCCGAATACATTCCTAAGCCCGAAATCACCCAATGGAGCTAACGGAACCAACGGAATTCCATTCCGAGGCTGTCTTCACTCTGCTCCGACTACGGTCCAAATTCTAAAGCTTGAACTCTTATTTAGGGACTAAGAGCCCCAAAACACTCCGAAACTCAAAACGAATCTTCCCGGCAACTTACAATAGCAAAAAATAAGCACGGGGGAAGCATTTATTAGGGGATCGTGGCATTAATTGTAAAAATGACCGGCCAAGTCATTACACAGATAGAAGGGGAAATGTATGCAGTCACAATTCAAACAGGAATGACAGAAGAAATGATCAGGGTCCAAGAAATCGAGGGTTGGTGAATAGAAACGAGCTCGATATATTGGCCAGAGTCTGGGATGCCCCGAGGCTATTGAAGTATAGCTTCAACGTAGATGAAACAAATATAGTGTCAGCCATCATCGCATCAAGGAGACCAAATGACTGAGGCCGCTTCAGTCTGATCCGGCATAAAGGGATCACAATTTGATATGAAAATATCACTGTACTCACGGCCATAGAACCGAGGATTTTTGACAATTAAGGGAAGAATTGGCTCGTTTGTTTAATAATGGGAACTTTTGGGAAATCCTAAGCAAGCGGGCCAAAAGTCATTTCAATTACAGGGATGCCAACAATCTGATCGAGCAGGAATAAGCCCAACATGTGATTAATATGATATCGGAGGGGTAGATGTTCCTAAATGGCCGATGATAAAATGCACCAAAGTCTCCATCACAAGAGAAAAACAAACTCGAGATTATGTTCCGGAAGGATCGACAAACGGATGAAGATATGAAAAGCTCGAAGGTAACTTATGAAAATTTAAAGTCAGAAAGTAAAAAAGTGAAAGTGAGAAAACAGACCTTTTATAGGGAAAAAGTAATGATAGCGAGACGTTTCGAATTTGGTAACTACCGAGGGTGTTCAATCGACAACTGAGCATGTCCAAAGTCAAAGTGACGTGACTGATGGGACATTTTAGTTCGTCAGCTTGTGCATGATTTATGAGAGAAGGAACCAGGGTCAATTAGTCACTTATCATTGCTCCTACAATTTAGTCTCCGAGAAGTGAGGACACTATATGTATAATGGTAATATCGAGGATAAAGTTACCCTAATTTTATATTGTGAAACGAGGAACGGCGTTACTTGTTACTAGCTCGAGTGAGATTGAAGACAAACATAGATCGGAACCAAGAATGTATGAATAATATAATAGGTATCGAGCATGGCGAAACTCAGCGGGAATCAAGCTCTAGTGAGATGAAGATTCGAGGGTAAAGGAAAGGCGGTTAAAGGAGACAAACGGGGAGCCGAAATATCTGCCACCGGGTATTGCTGCGTGGATCACATTCGATATTTGCCGCGGATCTTATTTTCGTGGGAGAGAAGGAAGGATTTTTTTAACCTTATTTAGACTTGTACTAGGGTTAAATCTCCTTTACTATATAGAGAGGAGGACCCCTTCATTTTTTGTGGACTATTTTTCATGCATAACAAGGCAATAAAATTTACTTTGGCTCTCAACAATAGTTTTAAGTGCTCTGTAGTTGTTCACTCGTTTATTCGGATCCGAGTTCTGTCTCGAGGCTCGGATGAAAGAGGCTCAGATTAGACGAAGATGGCAGGACATATTTCCAAAAACTCCTGAACGTAGAGGGTGATAGGGACCTTGTGCTGGGCGACTTGGAGCACTCCGAGATGTGCCAAGATTTTGGGTATTGTAGGCGCATAAGAGTAGAGGAGGTCGAGGGGGATATGCGTAAGATGCACAGGGGCCAGAGCTACTGGGCCAGATCAAATACTTGTGGAATTTTGGAAGAATGCGGGTAGGGAAGGTTTGGAGTGGTTCACCAGGCTATTCAACGTCATTTTTAGGATGAAGAAGATGCCAGATGAATGGAGGTGGAGTACAATGATTTCTCTGTATAAAAACAAGGGCGATATCCAAAATTGCAATAATTATAAGGGGATTAAGATTCTAAGCCATACTATGAAAGATTGGGAGAGGGTGGTTGAAGTGAGGGTGAGGACCAGTCCATTTCTGAGAAATAGTTCGATTTCATGCAGGGGAGTTCGACTATGGAAGCCATTCACATTGTGAGGAGATTGGTGGAGCGGTATAGGGTGATGAAGAAGGACTTGCACATGGTGTTCATTGATGTAGAGAAATCATATGACAAAGTCCCAAGAAAAGTGCTCTGGCGATGCTTGGAGGCTTAAGGGGTCCCAGTAGCATACATTAGGGTGATTAATGACATGTATGATGAAGCTAAGACTCGGGTTAGGGCAGCGGGAGGAGACTCAAAACACTTTCTGGTTATGATGGGGTTGCACCAGGGATCAACTCTTAGTCCATTCCTATTTTCCTTGGCGATGGACGCATTGATGAGACACATTCAAGGTGAGGTGCCATGGTGTATGTTATTTGCTGATGACATAATTTTAATTGACAAGACGCGGGGTGGTGTTAACGAGAGGCTGGAGGTTTGAAGGCAGACCCTAGAGTCTAAGGGTTTCAAGTTGAGCAGGACTAAGACAGAATACATGGAGTGCAAGTTCAGCAACCCTACCCAGGAAAAGGATATATGTGGAGGTGATGCTTGATACGCAAGAGTCATCCTCAAGAGAGGTAGTTTCAAGTATCTTGGATCTATAATACAAGTTGACGGGGAGATTGATGAAGATGTCACGCATCGTATCAGTGGAGGCTCGCTTCCAGTGTCTTGTGTGATAAGAATGTGCCGCTGAGACTTAAAGGTAAGTTCTATAAGGTTGTAGTTAGACCGACTATGTTGAATGGAGCAGAGTTTTGGCCGGTCAAGAACTCTCATACCCATAAGCTAAAAACAGCTGAGATGAGGATGTTGAGGTGGATGTATGGGCATACCCGGTTGGATAAGATTAGGAATGAAGTTATTCGGGAAAAGTTGGGAGTTGCCCTAGTGGATGATAAGATTCGGGAGGCGAGGTTGAGATGGTTCGGGCATGTTAAGAGGAGAAGTATAGAAGCCCTAGTTAGAAGGTGCGAGCGGTTAGCTTCGATGGGTAGCAGGAGGGGTAGAGGTAGACTTAAGAAGTCTTGGGGAGAGGTAATTAGACGGGACATGGCTCAGCTGGAGCTGGCTGAGGACATGGCCCTAGACAAGAGGGTGTGGAGGTCAAAGATTAGGGTAGAAGGTTCGTAGATAGACAAGCGTTTCTCTTTGTATTACTTAATTCACTAGCATTAGTGTTAGTATGATATCTTTTATCCATAGATGGCTATTACTACCTAGAGTTTGACTGCATTCTTGGATTCAATCTTATTTTACCTTGCTATTATTCCTACTTGTTGCAATTACCTTTTCTTTTTCAATCGTTCTCTAGCCGAGGGTCTCGGAAACAGCCTCTCTGCCCTTCCACAGGTAGGGGTAAGGCTACGACATATTACCCTCCCCAAACCCCACTTATGGGAAACTACTGGGTTTGTTGTTGTTGTTGAGTTCTGTCTCGAGGGCTCAATCGATACCAACCGTTGGCATTTAAGATAAATACAAGGCTTAATTACTACGTCACTTTGGTTTGTTCGTTTTATCTCATTTCAATTCAACTATTTACTGTTTCTTGATCATTTGTGTTAAATTAAACCAAATATTCTTTAAATCACGTACAAATTTAATTGTTATCCATTTTAAGGGATAAACAATCACAAGATTGATATACCACTTGGATTGGTATGGTCAAACATGTAACCTACTCTTATTCACTAAAAAAAACTGGGGTAACTGCGGCAGTCAGATGTGCTTATAGCGGCGGTTATGAACCGCCGTAATTGTCATGAATGGGGCCCACATACCCGCCATAATCGCTTCCGCCAAAAGGTGTAATATGGCAGTTTTCATCTAACTGCCGCAATATGCAGATAAAAGCGCCGCAATATGCATATTTAAGTACGACTGTTTACTTTGCTTATTGTGGCGGTTTGTAACCACCGTAATTGCGGTCTTTTTCAAATTATAGCCATTTTATACTGCTATAATTGTAATATTTTTAATTTTAACTTTCAATTCCACATTTAGATCCTTTATCCTTCCTACTGCACAAAATCCATCATAATATATTATCAAGCACCCATCGTAATAATTAACATAAATTATAGTAGAGAATTAGATAAGCAAAATATTCATCATATTAAAACATACCCAAAATCCACATCATCCAAGATTCAAGTTTAAGGTGCAGAGAGTTAAGAGAGTTACTCAATAGTTACAACACAAAAAAATATAGTTCATCCTAACAATGATTACTAATTGTTGTTTTCTCCCTTTTCATAGTTACTGTCACAATCCGGATTTTCCACCCCCGGGAGTCATGATGGCGCCTACTGGTGAATGCTAGTCAAGCCGAGTATTGTGGATTCATTTCCCTTTTTACCTATCCTTTTTAATAGTTCAATATAATAGGTAATCAAACATCGGAAATATTAAAATAACCAGAAATGTGGAAGACAAAAACTTAATAGTTTAACCAAACATTGATACATGAATCCGAAATACAACTCTACCCAGAATCTGGTGTCACAAAGTCACGGACTATCTACGAATACTACAAACAGAGGTCTGAAAGATATATACAACGTTGTCTCTGAAATACATAAAAGAAACAGAATGAAAAGGTAGAAGGAGACGCCAAGGCCTGCGGATGCCTGAAGGACTACCTCGAGTCGCTAATGGACTAAAGGCAGCAACCTCACTGCGGTCCGAAAGCTGCAGCACCGGGATCTGCACACAGTGCAAAGTGTAGTATCAGCACAACCGACCCCATGTGTTGGTAAGTGCCTAGCCTAACCTCGGCGAAGTAGTGACGAGGCAAGGACCAGGCTACCAAATACACCTGTGCAGTTAAATCATATACAGCAGAAAAATAAAGGCAGATATTTACAGTTAAGGATGGGAGGGGGAAAGCATGCTGCCGGGAATATCAGATAACAACAGAATACCAATAGAGAAATGTAAGGAAACCACAATTCAATTGCAAACAAGAATAAGGAAAATCCGAAAAACCGTTGCGGCGTGCAACCCGATCCTATTTCATATCAAATCGTTGCGGCATGCAACCCGATCCCATTTCACATAATACTGTTGCGGCGTGCAACCCGATCCCATTTCACATAATACCATTGTGGTGTGCAACCCGATCCCATTTCACATAATACCGTTGCGGCGTGCAACCCGATCCCGTTTCACATAATACCGTTGCGGCGTTCAACCCAATCCTATTTCACATAATACTATTACGGCGTGCAACCCGATCCCATTTCATATAATACCGTTGCAGCGTGCAACCCGATCCCATTTCATATAATACCGTTACGGCGTGCGACCCGGTCTCATTTCAATTCAACATCAATCATAAAAGAATCCCAACAATGGAACAAGAGCATAACAAAAACATCCCGACAAGGGAGACAATATCATAAATAATAACATCCCGGCAAGGGAGACAATATCATAAATAATAACATCCCGGCAAGGGAAATCAACAATGATAATCATCATATTAGGCATGAATAAATCACAACGGAGTTACAACAATTCCAATACGAGACTCACGGGCATGCTTGACACTGACGTATAGATACTCGTCACCATGCCTATACGCCGTACTCCACAATTAACACATAGCAAGTAAGACACAACTCCTGAACCCTCAAGCTAAGGTTAGACCAAACACTTACCTCGATGCCACGAATCCAATTCAAGCCTTAACTACCGCTTTACCTCTTGTTTCCACCACAAATTTGCTTGTATCAAGCCACAATTTACTTAACGGTATCAACAAATGCTAAATGAATCAATTCTAATGCATGAAAATAAGTTTTCCAATGATTTCCCCAGAAAGTCAAAAATCGACTCCGGGCCCACATGGTCAAAACACGAGGTTCGAACCAAAACCCGATTACCCATTCACCCACGAACTCAAATATATAATTTGTTTTTAAATCGGACCTCAAATCGAGGTCGAAATCCCCAAAATTCGAAAATCCTAAGTTCTACCAAAAACACCCAATTTCCCCCATGAAAACCCTTGGTTTTAAGTAGAAATCATGTAAAAAGATGGTTTACATTGAAAGAAATGACTTAGAAATGACTTACTAATGATTTGGAAGAGTAGTTGCCTTTGAAAAATCGCCTAAAGATGTTTTAGGTTTGAGAGAGTTTGAAAAATGAGCAATTTTTGGCTAAGTTATGATTTACCAGGTTGCAGATGTCGCAATTGCGACCAGGGTTCGCAATTGCGAACCCTTATGGAACCTGCTGACTTCGCAAATACAAAGAATTTGTCGCATTTGCAACCATGGGGAAGTACTGTCACCTTCGCATTTGCGAGGGACATGTCGCATTTGCGACATCGCAATTGCGAGGAAAGGTCGCTTTTGCGACCAAGGCCTGCCCAGCCCAGTCTTCGCAAATGTGAATGGGTGTTCGCAAATACGAGCTCGCAATTGCGAGCCAGGCCTACAGACCTGCAACACACAACAGTTTTTCCTAAGTTCAAAACACTGAAGCCTATCCAAAACTCACCCGAGCCCTCGGGGCTCCAAACCAAACATGCACGCAAGTCCAAAAACATCATACGGACTTGCTCGTGTGGTCGAATCTTCAAAATAACATCAATAACTATGAATTTAGCATCAAAATCAAAGAAAAATCTCATGAACTCTTAAGTTCCATTTTTAACAACCGATCATCCGATTCACGTCATATCAAGTCCGTTTCTTACCAAAATTTTACAGGCTCAACTTAAACATCATATAAGACCTGTATCGGGCTCCGGAACAAAACTACGGGCCCAATACCATCATATTCAAACTCATTTAGATTTCTGAAAACTCTTATAATTTCAGTTAAACAATTTTCTTCAAAAATTCATTTCTCGGGCTTGGGATCTCGGAATTCAATTCAGGGCATAAGCCCAAGTCCCATATTTTCCTACGGACCCTCCGGGACCGTCAAATCACGGGTCCGGGTCCGTTTACCCAAAATATTGACCGATGTCAACTTAAATTCATTTTAAAAGAAAAATTTATCATTTTCCATAGATTTTCACATAATGACTTTCCGGATACACGCCCGGACTACGCACGCCAATCGAGATGAGACAAAAAGGAGGTTTTAAGGCCTCAGAACACAAAATTTACTTTTAAAGCAAGTGATGACCTTTTGGGTAAAGGTCATCACATTCTCCACCTCTAAAACAACCTTTCGTCCTCGAACAGATATAAGAAGGAAGTACCTGAGTCGGAGAAAAGATGGGGATAACGGCTCCACATATCGGACTCGGACTCCCAGGTCGATGCCTCGACAGGCTGACCTCTCCACTGAACACGAACAGAAGGGAAACTATTCGATCTCAACTGACGAAACTGCCGGTCTAGAATAGCTACCGGCTCCTCCTCATTGGACAAATCCTTGTCCAACTGGACAGTGTTGAAGTCCAACACGTGGATGGATCGCTGTGATACTTCCGAAGAATGGACACATGAAACACTAGATGCACGACTGATAAACTCGGCGGCAACGCAAGTCTGTAAGCCACCTCTCCCACTCGATCAAGAATTTCAAATGGGCCAATGAATCTAGGGCTAAGCTTGCCCTTCTTTCCAAATCTCATCACGCCTTTCATAGGCGACACCCGAAGCAACACTCGCTCACCAACCATGAATGCCACATCATGAACCATACGGTTGGCATAACTCTTTTGCCTGGAATAAGCTGTACGAAGCCTATCCTAAATGATCACGACCTTGTCCAAGGCATCCTGTACTAGATCCGTACCCAACAACCGAGCCTCTCTCGGCTGAAACCACCCAACCGGTGACCGACACCGCCTACCATATAAAGCCTCATAAGGAGCCATCTGGATGCTCGACTGGTAACTGTTGTTGTAGGCAAACTCCGCTAAAGGCAAAAACTGATCCCACGAGCCTCCAAAGTCAATAACACAAGCTCGGACCATATCCTCCAAAATTTGAATAGTACGCTCGGACTGCCCGTCCGGCTGAGGATGAAATGTTGTGCTTAACTCGACCCGTGTTCCCAACTCATGCTGAACTGCCCTCCAGAAATACGAGGTAAACTGCGTACCTCGATCAGAAATGATAGACACAGGCACACCATGAAGACGAATAATCTCCCATATATAGATCTCTTCTAACCTGTCAGAAGAATATGAGACTGCCACAGGAATGAAATGTGCTGACTTGGTTAGCCTATCAACAATAACCCATGCTGCATCGAACTTCCTCTAAGTGTGTGGAAGTCTAACAACGAAGTCCATAGTGATACGCTCCCACTTCCACTCGGGAAGCTCAATCCTCTGAAACAAACCACTAGGTCTCTGATGCTCGTACTTTACCTGCTGACAATTCATACACCGAGCCACATATGCAACAATATCCTTCTTCATCCTCCTCCACCAATGATGCTGCCGCAAATCCTGATACATCTTAGCGGCGCCCGGATGAATAGAGTACCAGGAACTGTGGGCCTCATTTAGAATCAACTCTCGAAGTCCATCCATGTTAGGCATACAAATACGACCCTGCATCCTCAAAACTCCATCATCCCCATCTGTGACCTGCTTGGCACCACCGTGCAGCACTATGTCCTTTAGGACACACAAATGAGGATCATCATACTGCCGATCTCGAATACGCTCCAATAATGAAGAATGAGCGACTGTGCAAGATAACACACGGCTGGGCTCAGAGACATCTAACCTCATGAACTGATTGGCCAAAGCCTTAACATCCAAAGCAAGCGGTCTCTCACCGAGCGAAATATACGCAAGACTGCCCATACTGGCTAACTTCCTACTCAAAGCATCGGCCACTACATTGGCCTTCCCCGAATGGTATAAGATTGTGATATCATAGTCTTTCAATAGCTCCAACCACCTTCTCTGCCTCAAATTTAGCTCCTTCTACTTGAACAAGTATTGCAAACTCTTGTGATCCGTGAACACCTCACATGACACGCCGTATAAATAGTGCCTCCAAATCTTCAGCGCGTGAACAATGGCTGCTAACTCCAAATCATGAACTGGATAGTTCTTCTCATGAATCTTCAACTACCGCGAAGCATAAGCAATGACCTTGCTATCCTGCATCAACACCGCACCAAGTCCAATACGAGATGCGTCACAATAAACTGTATATGGCCCTGAACTTATGGGCAAAACCAACATCGGCGCTGTAGTCAAAGCTATCTTGAACTTCTGAAAGCTCGCCTCACACTCGTCCGACCACTTGAACTAGGCACCTTTCTGGGTCAACTTGGTCATCGGGGCTGCAATAGATGAAAACCCCTCTACAAACCGACGGTAATAACCCAAGAAACTCCAGATCTCCATAGCTGATGCGGGCCTAGGCCAGTCCTTGACTACCTCTATCTTCTTCGGATCTACTTGAATACCCTCTGCTGATACAACATGACCCAACAAAGCAACTGATCCCAACCTAAACTCGCACTTTGAAAACTTAGCATACAACTGATTATCTCTCAATGTCTGAAGAACAACTCTCAGATGCTGCTCATGCTCCTCCCGGCTGCGGGAATAGATGAAAATGTCATCAATGAAGACTATCACGAACGAATCCAAGTAAGGCCTGAACACTCGGTTCCTCAAATCCATAAAAGCTGCTAGGGCATTTGTCAACCCAAATGAATCACCAAGAACTCATAATGCTCGTACCGAGTGCGGAAAGCTATATTAGGGACATCGGATGCCCTAATCCTCAACTGATGGTAGCCAGATCTCAAGTCAATCTTCGAAAATACCTTGGCACCCTGAAGCTGACCAAACAAATCATCAATCCTCGACAATGGATACTTATTCTTGATTGTAACCTTGTTCAACTGCCCGTAATCTATACACATTCTCATAGATCCTTCCTTTTTCTTAACAAACAACACCGGCGCAACCCAAGGCGAGACACTAGATCTAATAAAGCCTTTATCAAGCAAGTCTTGCAACTATTCCTTCAATTTTTTCAACTCAGGCGGGGCCATACAGTATGGCGGAATAGAAATAGGCTGAATGCCCGGAGCCAAATCAATACAGAAGTCAATATCCCTGTCGGGTGGTATGCCCGGTAGGTCTGAAGGAAATACCTCAGGAAACTCACGAACAACATGAACAGAATTCATAGAAGGAACCTCAGCACTAGAATCGCGAACATACACCAAAACCCCTTCTCGACCATACGCCGAGTCTTCATATATGAGATAACACTACGGGTAGAATGACCAGGAGTCCCTCTCCACTCTAAATGAGGGAACCCCGGCAAGGCTAAGGTCACAGTCTTGGTATGTGATACTCTCAAATTACACTTTAATTAAATAGTGTAAGGCGTTCGGTGTCAAACATAATAACCCAACAAGGTTGGGGTCAAATCCCACAGGGAATTGGTGTGAAAGAGTTACTTGATTAGCATGTCACTTGACTTAAGTCGTAATTCTATCCGGTTAATTATAACAAGAGTATGGTGTGATTATGATTTGAAGAAATAACTAATTCTGATATTGAGAATGTAATTAATTTGATTAAAGAAACCAATGTTGTGTCCCCTTCAATGAAGTGTAATTCTATCGGTGTTAATATGATATATTTCTAATGGAAGGTTCTTTTGATATGCAAATGATTTCTAAATGACTACCCAATATTTTCCAATAAGTGGGTAGTATTTCCTCTTTATGATTTTTCCAAATATAAAAGAGTTGCAATTAAGAACAATCAATATATGCCAAATAAAACCCACTTATTCCTAAGCGATTCTATTAAACAAGTTTTAAAGCCTTGAGTCTTTGATATTTACTTCTACCAAATTCTAACCCACCTTCCCAAGCAAAGTAAGAATTTAGTGGCACTTGTTGATGTTTGCAACCACCAACAATAAATGAAGAATGAGAAGTAAATAAACATCAACCAACCATTATACATATATTCAATGTTAAACACCCATTAACATAACACCCATTTAGGGTCCACAACCTTAGTAGTTAAAGTTAGCTACAGATACTAAAATACAAAAGGATGAGAATATTTAATGCCATAAAACTTACAAAGTGCAAGATTCTTCCTTCAAAAGCTTCCAAAAGAGAGGAATAATAATGCCTTGGATTGTAGCCCAAAAATCAGACAAGATGCCCCCACAAAACCCCAATAAATCTATTTATAGTGGGTCAAAACTCAGGACAAAATCGGACAAAAATACCCTTTCAAGTTCATTATGCGACCGCATATCTATCGCATAACAGACATGCGGTCCGCATTCTTCACATAGCCATCGCATCTTCAAACCCTAGTTCCCAGGCCTTCATTGTATTCACGTTTTGCGATCCGCATTATAGATATGCGGTCACATTTCGCGTCGTATTTTCTACCTTCAGCAACTTTCCTAACAAGTTTGCGGTCCATTATGCGGCCCGCAAACCCGTTATGTGATCGCAAATTGGACCACATTTCTTGAACTGGACTTTGGCCATCAGACTATTGTGGTTTATGATTTCCTTGTGCATTATGTGGCCCGCATGTTTGATTTGCGGTCCGCATTTACACAGTTGCCATGCATTTTTCTCTTTTCTTGTCTTTTTGTGGCTTTTTCATTTCATTTCCATGCTCATAAGTCCTTAAACCATGTACACTGCAAAAACACTAAAATTACATAAGTATAAAAGATAATTGCATTTAAAACAAGCTAAAATCTAAGCAATTTGTATTAAATGTGCCGAAATTCTTCGGTACATCAGCATAACAGTCCAAGATAGCATGGTAAGGTGATAACCAGCCCATCCCCAATATGATATCAAAATCAACCATGTCCAACAGTAACGAGTCTACTCGGGTCTCAAGACCCCCAATCACAACTACACAAGAACGATGAACACGATCTACCACAATAGAATCACCTACCGGTGTAGACACATATACATGAGCACTCAAAGAATCACTAGGCATGATCAAATATGGTGCAAAATAAGATGACACATAGGAGTATGTAGACCCTGGATCAAATAGTACTGAAGCATCCTTACTACAAACCAGAACAGTACCTGTGATAACTGCATCGGAAGCCTCAGCCTCAGGCCTGGCTAGAAGAGCATAACATCGGGGCTGGGCCCCACCACTCTGAACTACATCTCTGGGACGGCCTCCTGCTGGCTGGCCTCGACCTCTAGCGGCCTGAGCTCCACATCTAATACCTCTACCTCCACCTCTAGCACCCCTACCTCCACCTCTAGCTGGCTGAGCAGGCGGTGGAACACTCGGTACCTGAACCATGGCACGGAAACCTGGTGCTGAGAACTGCTCGGTGCTCGAGGGCAAAATCTAGCAATATGCCCCGTGTCGCAACAAGTAAAACAAGCCCTCGGCTGCTAGGACTGACGACCCTGAAAACTCTGAAGCGGAGATGCATTGATAGGAGCTGGCGATGCACTATTAAACTGCTGATCAGAATACTGCATGTGAGAACCACGGCGACCTAGGGCACTATGAGAAGCCTGTAGTGCTGAATGAAACGGCCTGGAAGGATGGCCTCTACAAAAAGAATCCCTGCCTCCAGACGAGGCACTACTGAACCTACCAGAATGGTGAGGTCTCTTGTCAGACCCCTGACAAACCCCCTGTGATAGAACCATCTCAACTCTCCTGGCCACATTGGTCGCATCCTGAAAGGAAATCTCGCTCCCCGTCTCCTTAGCCATTTGAAGTCGAATAGGCTAAACGAGTACCTCAATGAACGTCCTCACTCCCTCTCTCTCTCAGTGGGAAGTATAAGAAGAGCATGACGGGCCAAATCAATAAACCCGGTCTCGTGTTGAGTAACAGTCATAGAACCCTGCTAGAGACGCTCAAACTACCTCCGATAGTTCTCCCTAAGAGTGATAGGAAGAAACTTCTCCAGAAATAGTTGAGAAAACTGATCCCAAGTCAAAGCTGGTGACCTAGCTGGTCTAGCCAAACAATAATCTCTCCACCAAGTCTTGACGGATCAAGATAAATGAAAAGCAGCGAAATCGACCCCATTGGTCTCCACTATCCCCATGATCCTGAGAACCTCATGACAGTTGTCTAAATAATCCTGGGAGTCCTCAAAAGATGCACCGCTCTAAGTGGTAGTGAAGAGCTTGGTGAACCTGTCTAATCTCCACAAGGCATCAGCAGACATAGCTGGCCCCTCTCCGGTCTGTGCAACAATACCAGGCTGAAGTACCCCAACTGGCTGAGCTGCTGGATTCTGAAACTGGGGAGCCATCTGCTCCGGAGTGCGAGTAGCATGAGTCTGGGCTCCTCCTCCAGCCTGAGAGACGGCTAGTGCCACAAGAAGTAAGCCTGCCTGGGCGACACTCTCCATCGCATTTTCTACCTTCAGCAACTTTCCTAACAAGTTTGCGGTCCATTATGTGGCTCGCAAACCCGTTATGTGATCGCAGATTGGACCGCATTTCTTGCACTGGACTTTCGCCATCAGACTGTTGTGGTTTGCTATTCCTTGTGCATTATGCGGCCCGGATGTTGGATTTGCGGTCCACATTTCCACATTTGCGATGCATTTTGCTCTTTTCTTGTCTTTTTGTGGCCTTTTCATTTCATTTCCATGCTCTTAAGTCCTTAAACCTTATGCACTGCAAAAACACTAAAATTACATAAGTATAAAAGATAATTGCATTTAAAACAAGCTAAAATCTAAGCAATTTGTATTAAATGTGCCGAAATTCTCCGGCACATCAACACCCCCAACTTAAACTCTTGCTTGTCCTCAAGCAACTAAAACGACACTATCCTATTCTAGATTCAATATAAAAGATATGAAACAATAGTGACCGTGAACAGTGTAAGTTGTCAGTACTGCAAGCATGCATTTTCGATTGTTTACCCTTCCTGAACCATCAATATTTACAAAGAAACTAATCAACTTGTGAAAATTTGAGCCTCGACCAATTTGACAAAATGTTACCCTTAGCTGAGTGCACTTGCATTTGACTCAAAACTCAACTTCTGTCCAACCTCACAATTCATGTGCCCTCACTAGAAAGAAAGTCCCAAACTCACAATATTTACAATGACAACAAAAAGGGACGAATTCAAAAATACACTCACCATCTGCGAGAGAACTAAGTAGAAGTTCAATTAGCATTGAGAAATCAAGTCGCACGACATGAATGAATAGATGTGAAGTTTTTAGTAACTCTGTAGCCTCTGGGGGGATAAATACAGACGTCTCCGTATCGATCCATCAGACTCTACTAAGCTTGTCCGTGAATTGTGAGACCTAAGTAACCTAGAGCAGTGATACCAACTTGTCACGACCCGGATTTTCCATCCTCGGGAGTCATGATGGTGGCTACTGGTGAAAGCTAGGCAAGCCGAGTGTTGTAGATTCATTTTCCTTTTTACTTAGCCTTTTTAACAGTTCAATATAATAGGTGATCAAACAGCAAAAATATTAAAATAACTAGAAATGCGGAAGACAAAAACTTAATAGTTTAACCAAACATTGATACATGAATCCGAAATACAACTCTACCTAGAATCTGGTGTCACAAAGTCACGGACTATCTACGAATACTACAAACAGAGGTCTGAAAGATTTATACAACGTTGTCTCTGAAATACATAAAAGAAATAGAATGAAAAGGTAGAAGGAGACGCCAAGGCCTGCGGACGCCTGCAGGACTACCTCGGGTCGCCTGATGTACTGAAGGCAGCAACCTCACTGCGGTCCAAAAGCTGCGGCACCGAGTGTAGTATCAGCACAACTAACCCCATGTGCTGGTAAGTGTGTAGCCTAACCTCGGCAAAGTAGTGACGAGGCTAGGACCTGACTACCAAATAAACATGTGCAGTTAAATCATATACAGTTGAAAAATAAAGGCAGGTATTTACAGTTAAGGATGGGAGGGGGAAAGCATGTTGCGGGGAGTATCAGATAACAACAGAATACCAATAGAGAAATGTAAGGAAACCACAATTCAATTGCCAACAAGAATAAGGAAAATCAGAAAAACCGTTGCCGCGTGCAAACCGATCCCATTTCATATCAAACCATTGCAGCGTGCAACCCGATCCTATTTCACATAATACCGTTGCGGCGTGCAACCCGATCCCATTTCACATAATACCGTTGCGGCGTGCAACCCGATCCCATTTCACATAATATCGTTGCGCCGTGCAACCCGATCCCATTTCACATAATACCGTTGCGCCGTGCAACCCAGTCCCATTTCACATAATACCGTTGCGGCGTGCAACCCGATCCCATTTCAAATAATACCGTTACGGCGTGCAAACCGATCCTATTTCACATAATACCGATGCGGCGTGCAACCCAATCCAATTGCACATAATACCATTGCGGTGTGTAACCCGATCCTATTTTATATAATACCGTTGCGGCGTGCAACCCGATCCCATTTCATATAATACCGTTGTGGCATGCAATTCGATGCCATTTCAATTCAACATCAATCATAAAAGAATCCCGGCAAGGGAACAAGAGCATAACAACAACATCTCGACAAGGGAGACAATGTCATAAATAATAACATCCCGGCAAGGGAAATCAACAATGATAATCATCATATTAGGCATGAATAAATCATAACGGTGTCACAACAATTACAATACGAGACTCACGGGCATGCTTGACACCAACGTATAGATACTCGTCATCATGCCTATACGTCGTACTCCACAATTAACACATAGCAAGTAAGACACAATTCCTAATCCCTCAAGCTAAGGTTAGACCAAATACTTACCTCGAAGCCACGAACCCAATTCAAGCCTCAACTACCACTTTACCTCTTATTTCCACCACTAATTCGCTCGTATCTAGCCACAATTTACTTAACGGTATCAATAAATGCTAAATGAATTAATTCTAATGCATGAAAATAAGTTTTCCAATGATTTCCCCAAAAAGTCAAAAATCGACCCCAGACCCACATGGTAAAAACCCGAGGTTCGAACCAAAACCCGATTACCCATTCACCCACAAACTCAAATATATAATTTATTTTGAAATCGGACCTCAAATCGAGGTCCAAGTCCCCAATATTCGAAAATCCTAAGTTCTACCCAAAACACCCAATTTCCCCCATGAAAACCCTTGATTTTAAGTTGAAATCATGTAAAAGATGGATTAGATTGAAAGAAATGAGTTAGAAATGACTTACTAATGATTTGGAAGAGTAGTTGCCTTTGAAAAATAGCACAAAGATGTTTTAGGTTTGAGAGAGTTTGAAAAATAAGAAATTTTCGGCTAAGTTATGATTTATCAGGTTGAAGATGTCGCAATTGCGACCAGGGTTCGCAATTGCTAACCCTTAAGGAACCTGCTGACTTCACAAATGCGAAGAATTTGTCGCATTTGCGACCATGGGGAAGTATTGTCACCTTCGCATTTGCGAGGGACATGTCGCATTTGCGACATCACAATTGCGAGGAAATGTCACATTTGCGACCAAGGCCTGCCCAACCCATTCTTCGCAAATGCAAATGGGTGTTCGCAAATGCGAGCTCGTAATTGCGAGCCCGGCTTCACAATTGCGAAGCCTGCAGACCTGCAACACACAACAGTTTTTCCTAAGTTCAAAACACTCCGAGACCTATCCAAAACTCACCCCGAGCCCTCGGGGCTCCAAACCAAACATGCACTCCAAAAATATCATACGGACTTGCTCGTGTGATCAAATCATCAAAATAACATCAATAACTATGAATATAGCATCAAAATCAAAGAAAAATCTCATGAACTCTTAAGTTCCATTTTTAACAACCGATGGTCCGATTCACGTCATATCAAGTCCGTTTCTTACCAAATTTTACAGGCTCAACTTAAACATCATATAAGACCTGTATCGTGCTCGGGAACAAAATTACAGGCCCGATACCATCAAATTCAATCTCATTTAGATTTCTAAAAACTCTTATAATTTCAGTTAAACAATTTTCTTCAAAAATTCATTTCTCGGGCTTGGGACCTCGGAATTCAATTCTGGGCATACGCCCAAGTCCCATATTTTCCTACGGACCCTCCGGGACTGTCAAATCATGGGTCTGGGTCCATTTACCCCAAATGTTGACCGAAGTCTACTAATTCATTTTAAAAGCATAATTTATTATTTTTCACAGATTTTCACATAATGACTTTTCGGATACACGTCCGGACTGCGCACGCGAATCGAGGTGAGATAAAAGGAAGGTTTTAAGGCCTCAGGACAGAGAATTTACATTCAAAACAAGTGATGACCTTTTGGGTCATCACAGTTACTTCCGTCAAAGGATCTTCTAGGCCATCTCCTAGATTGGGTGCCTGCATAAACATAACATTATATACCAAGTTAACATATATTGATATCTAAATAAGCAGCACATATAAGCAGGAACGAAAAACACAGCATGGAACTTATTCAAAATTGTCAGAACTATTCAGTCAGTATATAATGGAACAAATGCCTAAGAAAAAGGAAAAAACAAAATACATTGGACAAGTCTTTGCGATAAGGAAATCTGTAGTACTCTTTTTTCCATTAAAAAAATAAAATAAAAATAGTGAATGTAATAAGGAGCGAAACTTGGACAAGAAACGACTGAACTAGATCAAATACATTTAAATACTCCAAGAATCACATATGCAACAAGATTATTGTGCATTTATGAACAAGAAGAGTATGAAAGTGAGCAAACTCCTCAGAGCACTCACTGAAGAAGGATAGGGCTCTTCTTCTATAAATTCATATTCCACGCCCTTAATCTTCAGAGCCCACTCAAATCTGCGACTAAAAGGACTGAGTGAAACACCAAGCAACTTCACTTCTTCCATCTCAATAATTAAGTTGTCTGGATTATTACTTTACTATGTTTAAGGAAAGGAAATTTATGTGGGAACCACAAGTGTCTTAACAACCAAGAAAATGCAATGTTTCTTGATCAACAATTCAGTTGTTGCATCTTTTTTTATGCTTCCAAGTTGACTGGCAAAAGAATTGTGACAGTTTTTATTTTTTAATTTTTTGACTAGTTAAATATATGCATACTACAAAGTTTTTCAATGTGGTAAACATGTTTCTGAGGGACTCAAGTCAATCCATAGTGTAACACTATGGTCAAATAATCCATAGTGTAACAAGGAAAACCCCAATAATAAGATCAGTGCATCAAAAATATATGTTTAGGACAGCATATGTCAACAAAATAAAGAGAAGACTTACCTGTGAAGGAGTCGGAAATAAGTGAGCAAACTCCTTGGGGATATTTCCTATTTTCATTTGAAATAAGCTTGTTGTGATCTCATATTTGCCATCGCTTGCACCCATTGTGGAGGTGGAGCACTAGTGCTAGTTGCACCCATATAAGAACAACCACCTAGTCTTGATGTGTGCTTGAATACTACAGTTGGAATTGCCGCCATGCCCAAGCCTCGAACACGGCCAGAGTGCTTGGGATCGAAAACTACACCAAGCGCGTCATTTGGTGAAATTTATGCCAGAGTTTCTGGTCTTTGTCTTCGAATTTCTTCAATTCTTTCCTACGCGAGAGACAGAATATAATTACAAAATCCTACTATAATAGATTATGTACTACAATGAGTTAAAGAATTTTCAACTAAATAAAGATAAAAAGAAGTTATTAGCCTTATATTAAAAACCAGAAAGAAGAAATAGCTAAAGATGCCCAAATATACATTCAGATTTCTTGAAAAAGTTATTAAGAAACAGATGTGTAGCCCAAAACACATCTGTTCTGCTAAGAAACAAAATATACATTCAGAAATGTAACCAGAATCAAAGAAGATAGTGAAAAAGCAAAGGGAAAGTTATTAAGTTTATGATATCTTCGTTTCCTACCTCAATTGGTATCCATCAAAAGCAGCAATAAGCTGCAGCTTGGAGAAGTTGAATGTCCTATTTTCAATTTCATTCTCCCTTTTCATATTGGTTTAAAAAGAAACATCTAATACGATAATGAACAACCAAATAAGCAAAAAACTCAGCATACAATCAGAACTGAAGGGGACAATATAGATCAGAGTTTCATATTGCAGTGTTTCATGTATTATACAGTACATTTGAATTCTGTTGTTGTAATCAGTGACAGAAACACTCCATGTCATTTATGTTGGCATCAAAGCTTGAAAACTAACAATAAGAGATCAATACTGTCTAGAGGAGGGGACAATACTCTAGACAGATAGCAGTAAAGGATAGAACTAAAGTTCTTCCAGAGAATCAGACAGAATATCTGACTTTAAGCTAGAACAAACAAATTACTGATGGAGGCAAATCCACATAAGAGATCAATCTTTTCAAGGGCAAACTATCACTGGTATTCAAAACATAACTCGGGTACTTCATCTTCATCACCGGCAAGAATATTGTGGCATTTTCCCACTAACAGGAAAGTAAAAGAAGAAAGCAAAAAATAGTGATCGACACTTACCCCAATCTCCCTAGCTTGATCATTCACATAACTCCCATCTTTCCTCTTATGAGTCTCAGGCCACACTTTTCCGCGATCAACTTCTTTTCCCTGTTTCTTCTGAAAGTTTTAAAAAGTAAAATTAAACTAAATAACTCTTGTCACATTAAAGCGATAGTAAGACGTCGTATTAAACTACCATCAAAGCCCTTCTTCTAGCCAAACTCGTAGCACCACTAGTATGGGGAACTGTTTGTTGTCCTCGAATCCGTTGATTTCTCAATCAAAGCGCCTACGAGTCAAAGTAGGAAATCTTTTGTTACATATAAAAAGCGATAAGGGGCCCATTGGTCCAACTGAGAAATTAATGATAACTTAAGGCAGGAAAGAAAATCCACATTCATGCCAATTTTTATCTAGTCAAAAAATAGTTATGCCCGGTATAATAAGTTGCTTAGGTTCCAACAGAGCAATAACATATTGAACATAGATAAAGATCCCATTAATAATCGCCCCAATATTACTGTGCTCTTGCAACAGGCTCTAGTTCTTCAATAGTTTGGTTTTCGGCTGACTACTACAATAGTAGAACTCTATACCAGGTGACTGCTATAGTAGTTGAACATAGATATTGATTCCAGCTGACTGCTACCGGACGTTAATTTCATATTTTAATTTCCAATCAATTCCAAGAGTATCTTACTGCGGGCCCAATTGCATTAAGCAAAACGAAAAAAGGAAAAAAAAGAAGTCACATCAGTGGCCAAGATGAAGCAGCGAAACAAAAAAGGGAAAAGTAAATAGAAGCAGCAGCAGCAGAGACAAGTAGTGAAACAAGAAGAAGAAGAAGAACCTTTGTTTCCTCTTCTGAATGATAGTTAACATACAATGCCCAGTGGTCCATGGGAATGCCTTCTGGAGCATTCTTGATGATATTTTCTTTGCTCAATAATGGATCCTGAGCCTCATGCCATAGTTTAAGCCTGAATTCCTTCCACTTTTTAGTAAGCGAATTGTTAATCCAACCTTTTACCTTTTGCGGATCACTTGTAAAGAAAAACCGAGACTTCACAAAAATAATATATGTTAGTTTACTGCTAATAGAACTATAACATACAAACTAAGCAAAAGAATTAAAAGGCATTACCATTACGAAATCATTAAAAGCACGGTTCACAAAAGGTTTAGGCATGGATGCCCAACTCTCGAAGCAAATAGGAAACTATCGAGGATTTGTAGCAAGCTGCCCCAAAAATACTGCAAGAAGGCCGGTTGATTTTCCAATAGGTTGATCAAACTCATCAAATTCTACAATTATACACGATCCATTCTCCAAGATATGGACATCCTGAACCTTCAACCTAATAGATTTTATCACTTGACGTTCATCTGCAACAAAATAAAGAACATATAAAAATATTAATCGAGGAAAACAAAATCATTTTTAATTTATATGTACCTATAACATCGACAACCCAATCACGAGGCTCTGAGTCATCTATAACTTGTCTACGTGTAGTTGGTTGTTAAGAGACTCTATTAGTTGATGAAGATGGAATGACATTCTGTGACGAGACTCTATTAGTTGATGAAGCTGGAATGCCATTATGTGACGAGACAATATTTGTTGATGAAGATGGAATGACATTGTGTGATGAGACTCTATTAGTTGATGAAGCTGGAATGCCATTCTGTGACGAGACTCTATTAGTTGATAGAGTTGGAATGCCATTTTGTGATGAGACTCTATTAGTTGATGAAGATGGAATGATGGTGTCACGACCCCAAAATCGACCCGATCGTGATGGCGCCGATCGTGAAACTAGGCCTGCCAATTAATTTCCAAAACAATCCACATTTTATTTAAAAGCTTAAGTAAAACCATTTTTCAACTGAAATCTGATAAAGATATAAAGTTTAAATCAAACAAAGCGGAAAAATACAAGCCCGATCTCGGGTGTCACTAAGTCATGAGCAAGACAGTCTGGAAATACAACAAAGTACTAATAGGAAGATAGAGAAGGAGAAAAGCGGGACTGCGGTCGCCAGGCAGCTACCTCGCTATCTCCGTGAAGTCTGCGACTGGAATAGTCAACAGCCGCTACCGTGCCCTGTGATACCTGGATCTGCACACAAGGTCCAGGGGGTAACGTGAGTACACCAACTCAGTAACTAACAAGTCCAAACTATGGACTGACATGTAGTGACGAACCAAATCTCAATAGGTAATACAATTTAACTGTACAGAAAAGTAGACATACTTTCGGTTCAAGTAGAAACTCAACAGTAAATAAATACAGTCTGAACAATACAAAATATAAAGCTCAGGAATCTCTATGTACCAAAGCACAGATAGCATGACCAATGTTCCGTGTACCTCCTCCCACAAGTGCTCAACCACTCGGTACTGTATATGGCCATCCGGCCTAGGGAAGATCTATCCCGGAATATATACACATCACTGACCGCAGTCACCCGGTACCGTGGAAGTCCATTCCAGCCCCATGGAGAAGATCCATCTCCAAGTATAAATACTTCGGACAAGATCCATGTCCAGGGAAGATCCATCCCTCAATATCATCAATTGCGCTCACTAGGGGTGTAAAGACTCCGGAGGGGCTCCTCTTAGCCCAAGCGCTATAACAAGCCAACGAAGGCATAATCAATATCTTGCTGTGGCGTGAAGCCCGATCCCATACTATCACTCAATATCAGGCTCTCGGACTCACTCAGCCATCACTCTCCAATCTCATACACACGAGATCAAAATGTCATGATAGTAGCCCGAACAATGATATGATGTATCAAATAACAATAATCGAGACTGAGGCATGATATAATATGCATGAACAGGACTGAGTACAGAATATCAATGAAGCAAATGATATGAACGCAAGAAACGACCTCTCGAGTCTCAACAGTATTGGCGTGAAGCCTTAACATGATAATTAGCGTGATTTACAGCTCATTAACTTAATCACATAATTACAACACAGATATCAGCAAGAAAGAGTCACTAAGTGGTGCCATGGAATGATCCAGACCGCGATTCTCACGGTGCACGCCCACACGCCCGTCAATTGGCATTTGCGTCACCTCAATAGTAATCATAGAACACATAGTTCGGGTTTTTGAACCCTCAGAACCAAGTTTGGAAGCGTTACTTACCTCAAATCAAGCCAAACTCTAGCCCGCGATGCCTTTTCCTCTCGATTCGGCCTCCAAATGCCACAAATCTAACCAAAAATCAGTACATATCATTAATACACGCTAAAGGAACAAAGCCCAAGCGAAAATAATCAAATCAACTCAAAAATCCCGAAATTGGCCAAACCCGACCCCCGGTCCCACATCTCGAAATTCGATAAAAAATCACATCATAAGAATCTTTATCTTCCCACGAGTCCATACATACCAAGAACGTCAAAATTGGACCTCAAATGGCCCCTCAAGTCCCCAATGAAAACTCTCCAAAACTCAAGCCCTAGCCTTCAATTTTTAACCCTTAAATCCCACTAATTTCATGTCTAATTAGTTAGAAATCACCATAAAATCGAGTATTGGGTTCAAAAACCTTACCTCCAAGAGTTACCCCTTGAATCCCTCTTCAATCTCTCTCAAAAAGCTTCAAACCCGAACACAAATGGTGGAAAAATGACCAAGTTTCGCGAAGGCCTCTATTTATATGTTCTGCCCAGGGGTTCCGCATCTGCGGTCCTATACTGCACCTGCGACCCCCGCACCTGCGACAAGAAGTCTGCATCTGCGGAATTTCACTTAAAGTCCCCATCCGCACCTGCGATCAAGCCACCGTATCTGCGGGCTCGCAGGGGCGACTAATCTTCCACAGCTGCGATGCATCCCCAACCAATTGGCCTTCGCTCCTGCGATCAGAATGTCGCTTCTGTGGCTCGCACCTGCGGTCCCCAATCCGCAGGTGCGGTAATGATAGAAACACAGCAGCTTCAGCTGCAACTCTATTTTCTAAACTCTCCAATAACCCGCCGAAATCATCCCGAGGCCCGTAGTACCTCATCCAAATATACAAACAAGTCACATATCACTATTCAAACTTATTCCAACCTTCGTAACACTCAAAACAACATCGAAACACCAAATCACCCTCGGATTCAAGCCTAAGGATTCTAAAACATCCGAATTCCGCAACCGGTCCAAAAACCTATCAAACCTCATCCGAATGACCTGAATTTTGCACACTCGACAAAAATGACACAAAAGACCTACTCCAATTCCCGTGATTCCATTCTGACCCCGATATCAAAATTTTCACTACCAACCGGAAAACGCCAAAACTCCAATTTTGCCAATTCAAGCCTAAATCTACCACGAACTTCCAAAATACATTCCGATTACACTCCTAAGTCCTATATCACCTCACTAAGATATCTGAACCATAAAAACCAAGTTCCGAGATCATTTACTTACAAGTCAACTTCTGGTTGACTTTTCCAACTAAAGCTTCCCAAAAAAAGAGACTAAGTGTCTCATTTCTCTCCAAAACCACTCCGAACCCGAACCAACCTACCTGATACCACATGATACAAATGAACAACACATAAAGAAGCAGAAATGGGGAAACAGATCAGTAACTCATGAAACGACCGGCCGGGTCGTTACATCCTCCCCCTCTTAAACAAACGTTCGTCCTCGAACGAGTCAAGAAACATACCTGAAGCCTCAAATAGGTGAGGATATCTACACCGCATCTCCCGCTCGATATCCTAGGTAGCCTCCTCCACGGGCCGACCTGTCCACTGCACTTTCACTGAAGCTATATCCTTTGATCTCAACTTTCGAACCTGTCGCTCCAAAATAGCCAATGGCTCCATATCATAAGTCAAATTACCGTCTAACTTAACCGTGCTGAAATCCAAAACATGAGATGGATCGCCAATATACTTCCGGAGCATAGAAACATGAAATACCGGATGCACACTCGACAAGCTAGGTGGCAAAGCCAGCTCATAAGCCATCTCCCCATTCTTCCGAAGCACCTCAAAAGGCCCAATGAACCGGGGACTCAATTTACCCTTCTTCCCAAATCTCATAACACCCTTCATGGGTGAAACCTTCAATAGAACCTTCTCCCCAACCATGTAAGACACATCAGGAACCTTCCTATCAGCACAAATCTTTTGTCTTGACTGCATCGTACGAAGCCGCTCCTGAATCACTTTCACCTTGTTCAAAGCATCATGTATAAAGTCTGTACCCAAAAGCCTAGCCTCGCCCAGTTCAAACCAACCAACTGGAGATCTAACACCGTCTCCCATACAAAGCCACATATGGAGCCATCCGAATACTCGACTGATAATTGTTGTTACGTGAAAACTCCGCGAGCGCTAGGAACTGATCCCATGAACCCCCAAAATCAATGACACTAGCACGCAACATATCCTCCAATATCTGAATAGTGCGGTCGGACTGCCCGTCCGTCTGAGGGTGAAAAGTTGTGCTCAACCCAACCTGAGTACCCAACTCTCGCTGCACGACTCTCCAAAACTGCAATGTAAACTGAGTACCTATATCTGAAATAAAGGAAACTGGGACACCATGCAAGCGAACAATCTCTCGGATATAAATCTCTGCTAACCTCTCTGAAGAATATGTAGTACACACAGGAATGAAGTGCGCGGACTTGGTCAGCCGATCCACAATCACCCAAATAGCATCGAACTTCTTCAAAGTCTGTGGGAGCCCAACTATAAAATCCATGGTGATCCGCTCCCACTTCCACTCTCGAATATCTATCTGCTGAAGCAAGCCACCCAGTCTCTGATGCTCATATTTCACCTGCTGACAATTGAGACACCGAGCTACAAATCCCACAATATCCTTCTTCATTCTTCTCCACCAATAATGCTGCGAATGCTGCCTCAAATCCTGATACTTCTTCGCGGCACCCGGATGGGTAGAATACCGCGAGCTACGGGCCTCCTCCAGAATCAATTCCCGAAGCCCATCTACATTGGGCACATATATCTGGCCCTGCATCCTCAATACCCCATCATCACCAATAGTCACATCTCTGGCATCGTCGTGCTTAACTCTGTCCTTAAGGACAAGCAAATGAGGATCATTATACTGGCGCTCTCTGATGCGATCAAACAAGGAAGATCGAGAAACCACACAAGCTAAGACCCGACTGGGCTCCAAAATATCCAACCTCACAAACT
Organism: Nicotiana attenuata; assembly: GCF_001879085.1. Classification (NCBI taxonomy): domain Eukaryota; kingdom Viridiplantae; phylum Streptophyta; class Magnoliopsida; order Solanales; family Solanaceae; genus Nicotiana; species Nicotiana attenuata. The sequence goes on along the minus strand of NW_017670760.1, from coordinate 323,692 downwards.
GATTGGGCAAGGCCTGAACATCAACTGCAAGAGGTCTCTCCCCAACAGGAATATATGCCAAACTGCCCATACTCACTGCCTTCCTACTCAAGGCATCGGTCACTACATTGGCCTTCCCCGGATGGTACAAGATGGTGATATCATAGTCCTTTAGTAGCTCCAACCATCTCCGCTGCCTCAAATTGAGATCCTTCTGCGAACAAGTGCTAGAGGCTACGATGATCAGTAAACACCTCACAAGACACACCATACAAATAATGCCTCCAAATATGCAATGCGTGAACAATGGCAGCCAACTCCAAATCATGAACATGATAATTCTTCTCATGGGGCTTCAACTAACGAGAAGCATAAGCAATCACTCTACCCTCCTGCATCAACACACGCCCAATACCAACTCTCGAAGCATCACAATACAATGTATATGAACCTGAAGCTGATGGCAAAACTAACACTAGAGTTGTGGTCAAGGCAGTCTTGAGCTTCTGAAAGCTCGCCTCACACTCATCCGACCACATGAAAGGAGCACCCTTTTGAGTCAATTTTGTGAAGGGTGATGCTATAGATGAAAATCCCAGAACGAACTGATGGTAATAGCCCGCCAAACCAAGGAAGCTGCGAATCTCTGTGGCTGAGGACGATCTGGGACAACTCTGAACCGCCTCTATCTTCTTCGGATCAACCTGAATACCCTCACTAGACACCACGTGCTCTAAGAAAGCCACTGAACTCAGCCAAAACTCACACTTAAAGAACTTTGCATAAAGTTTCTCCTCCCTCAATCTCTGCAACATAACTCTCAAATGCTCCGCGTGCTCCTCCTGACTACGCGAGTATACCAGAATATCATTAATGAATACAATAATGAACAAGTCGAGATAAGGCCGAAACACGTTGTTCAACGGATGCATAAACGCTGCAGGGGCATTGGTCAGCCCAAAAGACATCACAAGGAACTCATAATGACCATATCGGGTCCTGAAAGCCGTCTTATGAATATCCAAGTCCCTGATCTTCAACTGGTGATACCCCGAACGAAGATCAATCTTGGAGAACACTCTCTCTCCCTGAAGCTGGTCAAATAAATCATCAATACGAGGCAAAGGATACTTGTTCTTGATTGTGACATTGTTCAACTGCATGTAATCAATACACATCCTCATCGTGCCACTTCTTCACAAATAGAACAGGCGCACCCCATGGCGACACACTAGGCTGAATAAACCCCTTATAGAGGATTTCCTGAAGTTTTTCCTTCAACTCCTTCAACTCCGCCGGTGCCATACGATACAGTGGAATAGAATGGGCTGAGTGCCTGGCACCAAATCAATACCAAAATTAACATCCCTGTCCGGGGGCATGCCCGACAGGTTTGCAGGAAACACATCCTGAAAGTCCCTCACTACCGGGACTTAACCAATGGTAGGAGTCTCTGCACTGACATCCTTCATGAAGGCTAAGTAAGAAAGTCAACCCTTCCCAACCATCTGCTGGGCCTTCAAGAATTAAATTACCTTACTGGGAACATAATCAGACGAACCTCGCCACTCAATTCGTGAAACACCCGGCATAGCCAACGTTACTGTCTTAGCATGACAGTCCAAAATAGCGCGGCACAGAGATAGCCAATCCATGCCTAATATCACATCAAAATCCACCATACAAAGCAACAAAAAGTCCACCCGGGTATCCAGACCCCCAATAGTCACCACACAAGACCGATACATGCGGTCCACAACAACAGTATCGCCCACCAGAGTAGATACATGAACAGATGAAACAAGAAACTCACGGGGCGTACCCAAATAACGAGCAAAATATGATGACACATATGAAAAAGTGGAACCAAGATCAAATAATACATATGCATCTATTTGGCAGACTGAGACTATACCTGTAATCACACCATCTGAAGCAATAGCATCTGGTCTGGCTGGGAGGGCATAGAAACGGGCCTGACCACCACCTGATCGACCTCTCCCTCTAGGGCGACCCCTAGCTGACTGACCTCCACCCGAGCTTACTGAGCGGGTGGGGAAGTAACTGGTGTTGAAGTCGAAGGCTGACTCCTCTACTGAGATGAACCTCCCATAAGAAGGGGACAAAACCTCTTAATATGACCCAAATCCCCACACTCGAAGCAACCTCTTCCGACAAATGGCGGTGGGGACTGAAGGGAGCCCCGAGCACCGGGATACGCACTAGAAGAACCAGGCATAGATGAGACCTAAACTGATGGTGCCTGAGTCAAACTCTGAGCTGGAAGGGCACTGAGAGATGGGTGGCCCTGATGTGAGCTGTGAGAACCATGGCCCGATGATCCACCACGGTGACCCGAACGAGCTGGCTGAGCTTGTCTGAATGGATGGCCTTTGCCGTGCTGAAACTGACCTCCCGAAGGAACACCACCAGAACTACCAGATCCCGAGGCCTCTTGGCCTCCCTCTCATCCCGCTCCTGGCAGAGAACTGACTCTATCTCTCTGGCAATGTCAACCACCTCCTGGAAAGAAGTGCAAGATACTCTCACTCTATTCAGAAAAATCCGTAGCTGATAAGTGAGGCCGTCAACGAACCTCCTGATCCTCTCCCTATCAGTGTGAACTAGCCAGATAGCATGACGGGCTAACTCGGAGAATCTCATCTCATACTACGTCACGGTCATATCTCCCTGACGCAGATGCTCGAACTGCCTGCGCAACTCCTTTCTCCAGGAATGCAGTACATACTTCTCTAGGAAGAGAATGGAGAACTGATGCCAGTTAAGGGGCGCTGCACCAACAGTCTTACGCCTCTCATAAGCCTCCCACCAAGTGAAGGCAGCTCTAGAAAACTGAAATGTAGTAAATAAGACCCCACAAGTCTCCAGAATACCCGTTGTACGTAACATCCTTTGACACTTGTCCAAGAAACCCTGGGCATCCTCACCCTCTACACCACTGAAAGTCGGAGGCGCAAGTGTACCAAACCTCTCTAATCGACGATGTCATCATCAGGCATAACTGGTACCACAAAGTCTTGAGCAGGTGCAACCGGCTGGGCTGGTGCCTGGTGGTGCCTCCGGTGTCTGCAGCCCCTGAACAACCTACTCGGGTGTACGGGCGGCAGGAGTCTGAGTGCCTCCCCGGCATAAGAAGTAGCTGCTGCAGTAAATACTGCGACCACCTGAGCAAGGCTAGTGCACACAGTCACGATCTGAGCCACGGTCTCCTGAAGACCCGGAATAATAATAGGCACAGTCGGTGCCTGAGCTGGTCCTGCTGGAGCATCCGCAACTAGGACATGATCATGAACTAGGGCGGCTGATGGATCACCATAGAATCGAGTACTAAGTTCAAAAACCTTACCGCCAAGTGTTACCCCTTGAATCCCTCCTCAATCCCTCTCAAAAAGCATCAAACCCGAACACAAATGGTGGAAAAATGACCAAAGTTCGAGAAGGCCTCTATTTATATGTTCTGCCCAGGGGTTCCGCATTTGCGGTCCAATACCGCACCTGCGACCACTGCACCTGCGACAAGAAGTCTGCATCTGCGGAATTTCACTTAAAGTCCCCATCCGCACCTGCGATCAAGCCACCGCATCTGCGGGCTCGCAGGTGCGACTAACCTTCCGCAGTTGCGATTCATCCCCAGCCAACTGGCCTTTGCTCCTGCGATCAAAATGTCGTTTCTGCGGCTCGCACCTACAGTCCCCAATCCACAGGTACGGTTATGACAGAAACACGGCAGCTTCAGCTGCAACTCTATTTTCCAAACTCTCCAATAACCCGGCGAAATCATCTAGAGGCCCCCAGGACCTCATCCAAATCTACGAAAAAAGTCATCACTATTCAAACTTATTCCAACCTTCGGAACACTCAAAACAACATCAAAACACAAAATCACCCTCAGATTCAAGCCTATGGATTCTAAAACTTCTGAATTCCGCAACCGATCCAAAAACCTATCAAACCTCATCCGAATGACCTGAAATTTTGCACACACATAAAAAACGACACAACGGACCTACTTCAATTCTCAGAATTCCATTCCGACCCCGATATCAAAATTTCCACAACCAACCGGAAAATACCAAAACTCCAATTTCGCCAATTCAAGCCTAAATCTACCACGGACCTCCAAAATACATTCCGTTCAAGCTCCGAAGTCCCAAATCACCTCACTAAGCTATCCGAACCATAAAAAACAAGTTCCGAGATCATTTACTTACAAGTCAACTTTTGGTTGACTTTTCCAACTAAAGCTTCCCAAAAAAAGAGACTAAGTGTCTCATTCCTCTCCAAAACCACTCCGAACCCAAACCAACCAACCAGATACCACATGATACAAATGAACAACACATAAAGAAGCAGAAATAGGAAAACAGAGCGGTAACTCATGAAACGACCGACCGGTCGTTACAAATAGGCTGTGTATGACGTAAAGAGTCTCGATGAGAAGATGAATATGAATCTTGAGCTTGAGACTGAGCATGTGATAACTGCTCTTGAGCAAGTGAAGAGCTCCCTTTGATTGATTTGAATAGATTTTTCACCCGATTTTGCTTCGGCATCTCTACATATATACATGGTTGAACAAAGTGACAACCAAATCCATATGCAAACATAGCAAATCAGTAATATGCAAATTCAAATACAACAGAGAATTTCAACAGAGAACATCTAAGCAGAAACAATAGTAGCAGTGCAAGACCATATCCAATTCCCAAATTTTGAAGGCACACATTGAATTACAATAGATTCACATAGTGGAATTACAGGATAAAATATTGGGAACTGTGAAGTTGTGCAATTAGGAACTAACAGGACATGTGCTTAATCATTATTTTACTGGAATCAAAGCAATCAAAGCATTATAAGAATGCAAGATACATGGGGTTTAATGGAAACAAATCTACAGTGAAGCACAACCAGTCAGAGGCATTCATGCACCAAAAACTGAAGATAAACTAGGAGATCTTTCTGACTTCTACATACAAAGTATCTATATAACAACCTAGCAACTTAATGCTGCTGAGATTGAAGTTACCTTGCTCGGAAATTATCAATTTTATCATTTTATACTACGTATCTCGGATATAACATCTTAAAAAATTAGAGGTTACAAGACCATATCCAATTCCCAAATTTTGAAGGCACACATTGACATATTGCAGAAGTATGTATACATGGAATAAATATGACCCCCCCCCCCCCCATAACATGTGTATCAGTTGTTGTATCATCAATATATTGAAGATTGAAGTGAAAACCATTACAAACAGAGATAAAAGCTACCTTTCTAAGAGTAGAAGTAGAAACTCCTTGTCTTGGTTCCCTCAAGTATCCAAGTAATGTTTCTGCCTGCCAAGAACAACCATGCCCCATTAAGATTGTACAACGAAAGAATGATAATGGAATATTATAAACTGAAAAGTTGTGTTACCAAAATATCAAATAGATGCAACAATAATAACAAGTGCTTATAGCTGAACAACAGATACACCTCTATCAATTCATAATAGCGGAACAAGTCAACAATTTATAATGCCAAAGCAAAAAAACAAGGAATTTTCAATATTATTGATCAACTATAAGCATAGATACAATTTGATTTCTTAGACTAAAAAAGATTTAATTTTCAATATCGCATTCACCTATTACTTCAACAATTTCATCCTCCCGACTCAAAATCAGATCATTCACATCATCAAAGAATTGATCTATGTCTTGCACTGGAAACGACTCATTCTTAGGAACTTCATTCTCTCTTTCTCCCGTTTCATACAAGTCTCTTGGTTTCAAGTGAAAAACAATACTCCATCCTTTATTCACCTCATCATCCACATAATATACTATTTGAGCTTGTGAAGCTTCAATATATGGATCATGCTCTTCACGATCACCAATGTGAATCAATTGTGAAAAATTAACAGAAGGAAATCCCCATGCATCCTTTCTAAACCCTCTATCCCTAGTTGTGGCAGCCCATTTACACTTGAATAATGTAACCCTAAATCGATAGTAGTTAAGCTGAATAATGTCTTCTAATTTTCCATAATATGGCAAATTTGCTTGCCTCAGGTTTCCATCAGCACCACTAGCAATACAAGATGTGGACGAAGTAAAAAAAAACCCCACTGTTTTGCGTTTCAACCCATGCTATCGAGTTGTTGTTTGAAATTTGAACCCATTGATATTAAATGATGTAAAACTTCTAGCATATGATGCTGGACCATCTGCTAATAACTTTAGTTCATCAGACACAGTATTTGAAATGTCTGGATTAACAATCTGAAACAAGAATGTAAAATGTGTTAGTCACAAATTTAAAGTTATAAAATTCTAATACATTTGTAACAAACCTTTTGAGGAAACCAATCAATAAAGTCTTTACTAACTATCTTCTTCTATCTCCGTGTTTGAAGGCTTTCGACCCTTCCACCGCCTCTGCACATAACATAAGTTTTCATGTATTTAATGCATGTTTTATTTCGATTTGCCTTCAATAATCACGTAATGAATGGCATGTCTTGTGGACAATTTAGTAACACATATCGTTGTGCTTGACGTTTTGCGATAGGTGACAACTCAAATATTACGGCTCATAGTCCTTTACCAACTGGTGGGAAAATACTAGATGAATTCGCCGAGCCTCTATCCTCCGGAAAATCGTCAACACGACGTGGCCTATTAAATCTTGTCTCAATCCCTTCAATATACTGGGAACAAAAAGTAAGAGCCTCTTCAGCTAGATATCCTTTAGTTATAGAACCTTCTGGTTGTGACATGTTTCGCACATAAGATTTGAAGTGTCCCAAATACCTAAACAAAAGATCAAAAATTAGTTTATGGATACAAATAAAAATCTATTCTTAATGAACAAGCTCTAATCAAGCAATAAGAAATATTATTTACCTCTCGATAGGATACATCCACCGACACTGTTGAGGTCCCCCAAGCTTTGCTTCACTAGCTAGATGTCAAGTTAAATGAACCATGATTGTAAGGAATGTAGGAGGGAATAACATTTCTAGGTGATTCATGGTGATAAAATACCGACACTGGAGCCTGTAAAGGTCTAAGGGACTTAAGCTTTTGGCACGGAGTTGACGGAAGAACGAACTCAACTCTATTAATACTGCAGTCACCTTGTCTGGTAAAACATTAAGTATGGCAATTGGTAACAAGTGCTGCATGAGAATGTGAAAATCATGACTCTTCATTGACTTGAGCTTTTGTTGTTTCAAGTCGACACATCTTGAAATGTTGCTAGCATATCCATCAGGCATTTTGACATTCTTTAAAGTCCGCAAAAATATGTCTTTCTTAAATCCACTTTTCTTTGAATTTAAAAGAGTGAACAAGGCTGGACGATAGCTTCCATTCTCATCTGCCCAAAGTTCTTTCCTTATACCCATTTCTCTAAGATCATTCCGAGCTTTAAGATTCTCTCTTGACTTTTCAGTATCATTGAGAAAAGTATATATCACATTCTCATACACATTCTTCTCAATGTGCATAAGGTCTAGATTATGACGAAACAAGTTAGATTCCCAATAAGGAAGATAAAAAAGTATGCTTTTCTTTCTCCACTGTTTCGGTCTATCTTCAGCAATAGTTTTTCCTCGAGTTCTTTCACCTTTAGCATTCGACTCAGGTACTTTCCCAAAACTAGCATTGATTCCCTCCATTTGTTTCAATATGTCTTACCCTGATAATGCTATTGGTGGCTCCCATTGCTCGATTTTCCCATTAAAACGGACACGCTGCAATCTAAACCGATGGCCGCTTTCAAGAAAATGACGATGACCCATGAAACACCATTTTCTACTATGCTTCAACCGGCAAGAGTCTGTATCAAAGTTACATGTGGGACAAGCAAACTGAGTATATGTGTTCCATTAAGATAAGGTGCCAAGCCCAGGAAAATCACTAATTGTCCACATCAAGGCTGCTGGCATTTTAAAAATTTCATTATTTGAAGAGTCTAATCTCTGCACTCCATCGTACCACAAGTCTCTCAACTCTTGGATAAGAGGTTGTAAGTACACGTCAATGTCGTAGCCGGGCATTTGTTTTCCTGGAATGATCATTGAAAGAATGAATGAAGTTTGTTTCATGCACTCCCAAGGAGGACGATTGTATAGAATAAGAACCACATGCCAAATACTATAGTTTGTTGCTGTTGCTCCAAAAGGATTGAAACCGTCACTAGCTAGGCCTAGTCGTACATTCCGAGGATCTACAGCAAATTCAAGATGAAGAAAGACAAATGCTTTCCATGCCTGAGAATCCCTTGGATGCCTCATCAATCCATCTTGGTTACCCGCAGAAGAATGCCATCTCATAGACTCAGCAGTTTTAGAGCACATGAACAATCTCTGTATCCTTGGCTTTAGTGGAAAGTAGCGCAGAATCTTTGCGGGCTGCTACTTTTTATTGTCCTTCCACCTAGATGTCTTGCACTTTTTGCATTCTTGTAAGCCTTCATCTTCCCCAAAATATAACATACAATCATTTGGGCAAGCATGGATCTTGGTATAACTAAGACCAAGTTTGTTGATGATTTTTTTGGCTCATAAAAAGAAACAGGAATCTTGGTATCTTCAAAGGAATCTTTTAACAATTCTAATATCATACTCGTCGCTTTGTCAGTCATTCGGCACAAACACTTGATATGATAAAATTTGACTAGAAAGGACAATTTGGAATACTTCGCGCACCCTTCATATAATGGTTGATTGTCATCTTCTACCGGCTCATAGAATTGTGCATATTCTTCATTATGCCCTTTAATAAATGTTTCTTCACTATTCATAGGCTCACAAGACACACCATGCTCATTGACATTGTTCCCTATGAACCCAAATGCATCGTTAATCATGGTTACCACTGGATCTTGGGGCTGTAGAGTTTCTTCTATGACATGTGTGCTCTGAAACGTTTGTGGCATAGTTGCATTTGATTCTTCACCATGCAAATACCAAACTTCATAATTTTTTGGAGAAGGCTTACAAGTCAGGTGTTCTTCAACTACATTTCTTCTTTGCCACTTATTAAAACTATATTTCGGACACGGACACTTAATTACACGCACATCAATAGACCCATACTCAAAAGCAAAATCCAGAAATTTTCTAAGCCCATACGCATATTCAAGCGTATTTCGTGGTTTGCTAATCCAAGATTTATCAATTGGCATGGTTAGAAAAGAAGATATAAGATAACATCACAATATCAAAATGAAAAAGCTAGTTCATAGCCACTATATGAAAATTAAAAGAATAGTAATCACTTAATCACACTTTTTAACTTCTGAAGAATATGTAAACAGAAACCAAAGCGAAAAATAAATAAAGAAAAGAAAACTATCACAACCAGAACTTTCTATTATTCACAAATCCGATCCAATTGTCATTACCAACAACTACTCTACTATCTACCTCAATCCCAAAACTAGTTGGAATCCTCAAAATTTACTGTGCTCCATTGACCCATTTACAAATCCGACTCAATTGTCGACTGACTGGAAAAAAATGCTGATTAATAGAACTTTCTATCCTTAATAAATCTGACCCGATTGTCAAATTACAAGAGAAATGGAAATTGCCAATAAAAGGAACTTCGTATTTTCATAAATCTGATCCAATTCTCAGCATCAACAACTAATACTATGCCTTTATCCCATATTACCAACTAATATGAATCATCAATATCTATTCACTCCATTTGGATAAAATTGCATATAAATCGAAATATGGGCATATATAACTTCAATTTTTAGATTACAAATTCAGTAAACTAGTGACAAATGAGAGTTGTGTGCGGACTTTATTGCCAATTTGAGGATTGAAGTGTCTGTATATATATAGTCTAGTTCTCCAACTTCCATTTCAAACACAAGTCAATTTCATTTTCAGTACACTTCAAAGCTTCAATTTACCTTTAAAAAAAGAAAACTGCTCAAAAGAAAGGATAAAGTTAACTATACCTATCAAATATAATTTTGTCGACGTCGATCCCAATAGCTTTACCAGCTGTTTTAGATTCCTCTGCTACCTATCAAGGCCATAAATGATATTTAGGTTAATATTAGCATAACAAAAACTAAAAATGTCAAAATTTAAACAAACACAAACTTAATTGCACAGAAAAGTAATAAAACTTGACATAAAAATAAAAGAAAAAAGAAATAAAACTATTAGCAGAAATTGACAGCTAAACCAGTGAAATCGACGTCCGAATCAATAAAATTGACTGCCAAATGGTGAAATTGATGGCTTAAGCAGTGAATCGATAGTTAAAATCAGTGATTTAAACTGATCTTCGTCCAATACACACACATGCACACCTAAAATCAACGAAATCAATGGCTAAATCAGCAAAATCGAAACCTAAATCAGTGAAATTCACGGCTAAAATCAGTGACTTAAACTGATATCCATCCAATACACACACATGCATGCCTTAAATCAGTAAAATCAACGGCATTTTGGAAGAAATTACACGAACAACTTGAAGCGAGTATTTATCAGAAAAGGGTGATTTACCTTAAACGAGTTGAAATCTGATTTTCTACATAAAAGCTAAAGGATTTAGGGAGAATCGTTAAAGGATATGACCATCTTACATTATTGCAATCTCAATAATGAATACTGATTTGGGGGAATCATTTAGGGCTTTAGAGAGAAAGAGAGAGAAGGTGTATAGAGAGAGAAGGTGTACCGTCTGTTTAGGGCTTTAAGAGTTTTAATGATATTTAGTTATCATTAAATAAAAATGTTTAGGGCTTTAGGAGTTTTTAAGTTATTTAATATTAAACATTAGTGGCGGTTGTAACCGCCGTAATTGTAAAAAATAACGTTGTTCGAACATACGCACTAATGGCGTTTGGAATGCCGCCGTAATATGATATATATTGCGGTGGTTTTGATGAACCGCCGTTATTAACCGCCGCAATAATTCCGATTTTGTATAGTGGTTGATAAATGATATCGATCTAACATTAACAGAGAAAACGGAAAAGGGCTAAAATTATCTCTGGACTATTGAAATTGGCACAAAAATGTCCTTCGTCTACCTAAGCCAAAAATACTTTTACCATTAATTTTGTGGCTCTTTCTACCCTTAAAACAAGTAGCTCATTTTAAATAAAAAGCGATAAATATTTATTACGTAGCTTCACATGATTGGTCTAAATTAAATTATTTAGTATTTTTAACTAATCCCACTCATATGTAAAGATCAACATTTTGTGACTCATACAAGATTTTATTTTGAAACCCTACCCTATCTCTTCAGTAAAAATATTCTTCCCCAGCTTCTTCTTTCTCTTCCAATTAGGGTTCTGTCAATTCTTCTATCTCTCATATATGAAAATTAGTGTGTTAAATCTCTTCCATCCGCTTTTACCTTCAAATTAGCTCATTTTCTCTCTGTTGTTTGTGTTATAATGTCGGAATCTTCTATTTCATCTAGTGATCCGGCTGAATCTCGAAAATGTTATTTAACTTCAACTTGAATCTTTCAACTACAAACGAATATTATTAGGGTCTGTCTTAAGGCATTGGCTCTCTAAAAAAAGGATTTCCTATCGTTGCATGGGTTCCTTTTTGTATAAAACATATTGACTACAAATTGAACTAAAGAAAGAATGTTGACTGTTCGACAACGTGAAGACTGCAATCTCGACTTAGAATAATCAAACGCCCATCACGTTATAAACATAAGTATATATGCATAAGTACGTGCAGTAGATACATAGTGTCTAGTGGTTCATTGTTGAATAATAAAATGGATTTACCTAGGAAGTCTAGGAGAAAATGCAATGAATTATTTCAAGACCGACTCGAATTGCTTTTTTTCTTTTATTGAATTGTTCCCACCAGAACAAAATTCACTTGATTGATACATGTACATACACCTAGCAATTCAACATAAAATTCAAGATATTTCATCGAATCGAATCACCTATAATGGGAGTAAATTACACCGGGGCAATAGGAAGTGGGTTAAAATGAAATGGGATCGTCAAAGTCTTTAGGTTAATTAGTGATATTAGTTGGGGCGCAGGTCATTTTTTGGGGTGGATTAATGCTAACCACGGTAAACAGACATGTGTAATTAAAAATACTAAACTAATTTGATTTAGACCAATCAGGAAAAGTCACGTGATAAACGTTTAGTACTTTTTTTTTTGAAGTAGCTGTTAGTTTTAAGGGTAGAAAAGAGCCACAAAATTAATTGTAAAAGTATTTCTCGCTCAACAGGTGGACGAGGAATATTTTGTACCAATTTCAATAGTTTAAAGATAGTTTTGGCCTAAATGCACCCTAATGTCATCCCAAAGTTATTTACATACTTAAACTTGAGACTCCTTTAATATTACCTCCTATTCATATTCGATGTAAAACTAAAGTGCAATGAGTGATATCGCGACAGAGAAACACTAAAACTAAAATAAAAATAAAGTGAAAACCGACATTTCATGTTTAAAGAAAGTTAAATTAAATTTGAAATGCAAGTGAAAGACATGTTGATTACCTTTTTTGTGATTTTGTATTAAATTAAATTGCACGTCAAAGCTACTTGTGTTCCCGTTCTAGTTGTCAGAATGTGTGTGGAGTGTGGAGGCGGATATATATGGGTTTAACCAGATCCAATATTTTATATATACAGAACAACATTAACAATAATATATACAATATAATCCCATATAATCAAATTTAGAGAAGGTAGTGTGTACGCAGACCTTACCTCTATCCTTGTGGGGATAGAAAAATTATTTACAATAGATCTCCGGCTCAAAGAAAGCATAAACATAACAATAATAAAAAAGAAATACAATAAGAATTATTAATATATATATATATATGTATGTGTGTGTGTGTGTGTGAAGGAGCACGTTAATCTAAACACATTAGAAAGCCCGTAAATCGTAAAGCGAGAACTTACTTGTTCTTTGTGAAGCGGAAGCGAAAACGGATTGAACCGCGGCTGGAATTACTGGCCGGCAGTGGTTGTCACGGTGTGTTGGAGCAACCCCCAATTTCACAGTCTAAACCCTTATTTGGATTGAGAGAGAAAGAGCGTGGAAAAATACTGCTTAGAGTCTTATATTAGTGTACACACTAAGTGTACTTATATAGGGAATATTAGGGTTAACTAATAACCCTATTGAGCCTTAGAGCACCCCTTATGGGTGGACCCAATATTTCCTACATCTCCCACTCACACATAATGAGAGTGCTCATCTAGCCTGAGAAACATATTCTCAACTTATCTCCTCAATCATTCATACATGGAAGTAGACCGTGCGACCAGCATACTGTGAAAGCTAAGTGCTATACATCTGTTAGGAGTATATAGCCTCTCGTCGAGTGCAAACCTGCAAGTAGATCATAAAGTATGCAGTACTCTAGATCATGTAAATCACATTTGATATAGTCTCAAAATCTCATATATCAATATTTCTTGTATTCACAATCATAACTCATAAGTCATAATTGGTGCACCAGTGAATACAAATAAATAAGATTCCATCAAGGATCTTCCTCTTCTCACGATTTCCTTAACATTAGTATGACTGCTTTTCTAGTTATGCTCCACTAGACCGAATATGTGTTCATGGTCTTTTGGAAACACACTAAGATAGCTAACATCACACTAAGTCTCAAGTATCTGATCGGAGTCTCTAAGGGTATAAAATCTTGAGCTATCATAAAAGCTCTGGGTCTCACACAACAATAAGTTGAGAATGGACTTATGTTAACCCAATTGGTCGACATTGGCACACATGGTATGAAACATGTGCTACAACATTTTCTCTCTTTTCCGAAGGAGCGTATGTCTTTATCTCATAAAGAATGTTGTACAGATGATATTTAGACACCATAAGTATCTAAATTTGAGTTCATTGATCTACAATATCATTTTAACTCGCATCTGGCTCACAAAGTAGACTAGGTGAACGTTTTTCACCCTAATGACTTATGTCATTGTTTAAGCAATATTCTGATTTTGAGCGAATAGCTCTCAAATTATCCTTATGATAATTTTGCTTAAAATCATATCTCATCTCCTCATATCACTAAGATAAAGAGGCGGTTTCCTGTGTGAGAAGGTCAACCTCATGTCTACTCGACATACTTGAAAAAAATGAACAGAGAATGTACATAACATTCAACAATAAAAATATGTATGTATGTAAATCAACTTTATTGATAATCAAAGAACATCAATTTGAGAACACGGGAAAATAAATATCAAAATAAAGTATCTCAGAGTCTACGCAAGCCTTGAGACCTAGTGTGTCTCACAAATGCATCTCTAGACAAAGGCTTGGTCAATGGATCTGTTAACATATCTTTTGTAGACACATACTTCACATTCACTACCTTGCGTCTAACCATGTCTCTCGCATAGTTATACTTGATATCTATATGTTTGGTTTTACAATGAAACTTTGGGTCCTTGGTGGAGGATATTACAGCCTTACTGTCACAGTAGACTAATACTGGTTCAGTATTTTCAGCAATATCCAATAAGTGCTCCAAGAACTTTTTCAACCAAACAGCTTCTTGTGTTGCTGATGCGAGAGCCACGTATTCGGCTTCCATCGTAGATAGTGATACACATGATTGTTTCTTACTACTCCATGATATGGCCCCATCACTGAGTATGAATACATATCCTGAGGTAGACTTCCTCTCATCTAGATCTCCTCCATGGTCAGCATCACTGTATCCAACTAATCGCAGATCCTTGCCGCCTTGATAACAAAGGGCATAATCAGCAGTTCACTTCAGATATCTCATGATCCTCTTTACTGCTTGCCAATGTGTAAACCTGGGTCAGTATGATATCTACTTACCAAGCCAACTGCTTGACGGATATCAGGTCTAGTGCATACCATAACATACATTAGACTTCCGACTGTGCTCCTATAAGGAACTCGGATCACTATTTCTGTCTCTTCAGGAGTCTTAGGACACATCTGACTTCCCAAGGTATGGCCTTTACTGATAGGAGTTTCAAATGGGCTACTATTTTGCATATTAAATCGTTCAAGAACTTTTCTAATGTAATTCTCTTGTGAGAGATACAATAGTTTCTTTTGACGATCTCTTGAAATCTTAACTCCAAGAATATATGCAACTTCACCCATATCTTTCATCTCAAATTGGGATGATAACCATGTCTTTATCTCGGTTATAAACTCCTTATCATTTCCAGCTATAAGTATGTCATCTACATACAATGTTAAAATCACGAGCTTGTTTCTTGATCTCTTAGTATAAATGCAATGGTCTTCATCCATCATGGTAAAACCATTGGATACAAGAACATTTTGAAAGCGTATATACCACTGCCTTGAAGATTGTTTGAGGCCATAAATAGACTTCAAAAGTCTACAAACCTTTTGTTCGTGTCCCTTTTCAATGAAACACTCAAGTTTTTCCATATAGATTTGTTCATCTAGTTCATCGTTGAGAAAGGCGGTCTTTACATCCATCTGATGTAATTCAAGATCCAGGCTTGCAACAATAGCTAGAACCAGGCGAACCGAGGTAAATCGTACAGCAGGCGAGAAAGTCTCTTCGTAGTCTATTCCTTTCTGTTGTGTATACCCTTTCGCCACCAGTCGAGCCTTATATCACTCAACTGTGCCATTAGCCTTGAGCTTAATTTTGAGAATCCATTTGCTCCTAATTGCTTTGCATCCTTCAGGGAGGTCAACTAGTTCCCAAACTTTGTTGACTCTCATAGACTTTAATTCATCTTCCATTGCTTTTGTCCATTTATCCTTAGAAGGGCATGAGAGAGCCTCGTTTACATTTTTAGGCTCGTTTTCTTCTTGTAGGAGCATCATAAATAGTTCTCCGCCTTCAACATCAAATCTTCCGCGGTGAATCTTTTTACGAGAACCACGTCTTACTTGTGATTCATCATTGTTCCCATTTGGATCAATGTTGCTCCCACTCGGATCAAGATCATTCATCTTGCTCCCACTTGGAACAAGATCTGTGACCATCTCGCTCCCACTTCGAACAAGATCCATTTGGTCACTCCCATCAAAAGTAGAAGGATTACTTTCATTTGCATCTGATGATGAAGGTGGTCTTTGATGAGAAACTAATTCATCATCTGCTGAAATTCTCGCACTCGAATGAAGTGATCCTTGTACTTCTTGATCCATTATCTCAAATAAGGTTAGGTCTTGACCTACCTCTCCCTTCTTAGGTAACTCATCCTCTAAGAATGTGACATCCCGTGATTCAAACTCAGTTACACTCCCACTGTCTTGTTGGCCTATAAACACATAACCCTTTGAGGTTTCAGAGTATCTTATAAAGATACTTTTCTTTCCCCTCGGGTCCAATTTGCCATATTTGTGAGAGGAATCATGTGTATAGGCAGCACAACCCCAAGGTCTTAATACACTTAGGTCGGTTTTTCTTCCAGTCTATAACTCATATGGAGTGGTAGTAAGTGATTTTGTAGGCACTCAATTAAGTACACAGGTGGTAGCAAGCAATTCATCACCCTATTAACTAATTGGGAGGTTAGCTTGTGCCATCATTGACCTAACCATTTCTAGGAGCCTTCTATTTCTTCTCTGAGCAACACCATTTTGTTGTGGAGTATTTGGGATAGTCAACTGATGAACTATTCCCTTTTCATCACATAAATTATTAAACTGAGTTGATAAATATTCACGACCACGATCAGTTCGAAGAGCTTTTATCTTCTTGTCTAATTGATTTTCCACTAAGCTCATATAGCTTTTGAAGCAACTTATTGCTTATGATTTGTGGGAAATCAAATAGACCTAAATAAAACGGGTAAAGTCATGAATAAATGTGATGAAATAACTTGTTCCGTGCCTAGACCTAACATTCAAAGGCCCACAGATGTCCGAATGGACTAATTGCAAAGGATATTCGGCTCTAGTCGCCTGACCAAAAGGTTTTCTTGCAGATTTTTCAGCTAGACAATTTTCACAAGTGGATAATTTCACATGTTCAATGCTGGAAAGCAAACCTTGTTTTGCTAACCTTTGCATTCTTTGTTGGCCAATATGACCAAGTCTAGCATGCCATATGTTTACATCACTATCATATTTATGTGAAGAAACAAACATAGAAAAACTAGCATATTATTAAATGAATCATAATCCAAATCCATAATAATTAAACCTCCGGTCACATGACCAAAACCAAATAAAGTTGAACCAAAAGTCAACTTGGCTGAATTGCCATGACAAAACAAGTCAAATCCTAACTTAAGCAAAACTGAAACTGAAATAACATTCCGGCGAATTGTTGGCGCAAAGAGAACATCGCGTATGTCACGACCCGGATTTCCCACCCTCGGGAGTCGTGATGGCGCCTACTAGTGAAAGCTAGGCAAGCCAACCATTTGAATTATTTAACTTTTTTCCCATTTTAGTCCTTTAACAATTAAGAACCAACATTATATAAACAACGGAATTTAATAAGCGGAAGAACAAAATATTACCATTTAAATATTACCAATACAATTCCTTAAACATAGACTACCCAGAACTGGTGTCACAATTTCACAGACTGTCTAGGAATACTACAAATAAGGGTCCGAAAGATAAATATGACACTGTCTCTAAAATACATAAAAGAAACAGAATGAAAGGATAGAAGGAGACGCCAAGGCCTCCGGACGCCTGCAGGACTACCTCGGGTCTCCGAATGGACTGAAGGCAGCAACCCAAAGCTAAGGTCCGTATGCTCCAGTACCGGGATCTGCACAAAAGAGTGCAGAGTGTAGTATCAACACAATCGACCCCATGTACTGGTAAGTGCCTAGCCTAACCTCAGCAAAGTAGTGACGAGGCTAGGACCAGACTACCAATTAAACCTGTGCAGTTAAATCATGTACAGCAGAAAATAAAGGCAAAACTTTACAATTAAAGATAGGAAGGGGGAATCATACTATGGGGAACAACAAGTAGAAACAGAATCCAACAGTTAAATGTAAAGCACACCATAACTCAATTATCAGCAGAATTCAGGAAATCAAAGACAAGTGCACGGCATCACCCTTCGTGCTTTTACTCTCGTCCTCACCATAAAATCAATATAATCGGAACGGCATCACCCTTCGTGCTTTTACCTCACATAATCATGGCACGGAAAGATCCTTCGTGCATTATCGCTCATATAGAGGCACGGAATTGTACATCGTGCGGCACGGCATCACCCTACGTGCATTAACACTCTCTCACAAATATCATGCACGACATCACCCTTCGTGCTTTAACACTCTTCCTTACCCAAACAACAATCACAAAGCAACAAGGGCAAGGGAATCAATAAAATCACAATAAAATTCCAGGAAGGGCACAATAGTACAACAATCATATCCCGGCAAGGGAAACAATATCAAAAAATAATAACATCCCGGAAAGGGAGATAACATTAAAAGGATCAGCGTCCCGGCAAGGGAGACAATATCATAATCCTCTTCTCTTTTTCACATTTACTTCACAACTCAATTCATAACTTGATCCAATGCTCTATAATGCTCAATTGCCAATAATACTTCCACAAATCATTTTACAACTTGAGCCAACACTATTCAATGTTCAATTACCAATATTACTTCGACAAGCCTTGTTCAACTATAGAAATCATCACATAAGGCATGAACAATACAAAACAGAGTCACATTAATCATATTATAAGACTCACGGGCATGCTTGATGCCAACGTATAGATACTCGTCACCATGCCTATACGTCGTACTCAACAACTAACACATAGAAAATAGGACACAACTCCTAATCCCTCAAGCTAATGTTAGACCAAACACTTACCTCGATGACACAAACACAATTCAAGCCTCAACTACTCCTTTACCTCTTGATTCCACCACCAATTCGCTTGTATCTATCCACAAGTTACTTAACTATATCAATAAATGCTAAGTGAATCAATTCTAATGCATGAAAATTGGTTTTCTAATGTTTTTCCCAAAATGTCACCCGGGCCTACATCGTCAAAACCCGAGGTTCTACCAAAACCCAATTACCCATTCACCCACGAACTCAAATAATATAATTTGTTTTGAAATCGGACCTCAATCGAGGTCCAAGTCCCCAAAATTTGGAAAAACCTAAGTTCTACCCAAAACACCCAATTTCCCTCATGAAAACCTTTGATTTTGAGTTGAAATCATGTAAAAAGATGGATTAGATTGAAAGAAATGAGTTAGAAATGACTTACAAATAATTTGGAAGAGTAGTTGTCTTTGAAAAATCGCCCAAAGGTGTTTTAGTTTTGACAGGGTTTGAAAAATGAGAAATTTTCGGCTAAGTTATGATTTAGCAGATGTCGCAATTGCGAACCCCTTCAGGACCTGCTATCATCGCATTTGCGATCAGATGTTCGCAATTGCGAACTCGCATTTGCGATGGGAATGTCACATTTGTGACAGCTAGGGATTTTTGGGCTATTCGCATTTGCAAAGAAGTGCTCGCAGTTGCGAGCAAGGTTGGCCAGGGCATACTTCGCAATTGCAAAGTGCCCCTCGCAATTCGCAAGCCTAATAGGGTCGCAGTTGCGACACCTGACCTCAGAATTGCGAGATCAGAGCCTGCAACACATACCAGCTGAAAATCTGAAACTTCTTAAGTGCAATTTCACTCCGTGGCCTATCCAAAATTCACCCGAGCCCTCGGGGCTCCAAATCAAACATGCACACTAACCTAAAAACATCACACGGATTTGCTTGCGCAATCAAATCATCAAAATAACATCAACAACTATGAATTAAACCCCAAATTCATGAAATCATTCAAGAACACCAAAATTGCTAATTTCTCAACTTTAAGTCCGTTTTATACCAAACCAATTCCGATCTTTACCAAAATTTACAGATTCAACCTAATTATTATTTCACACTTGTACCGGGCTCCGGAACCAAAATACGAGCCTGATACCATCAATTTCAAACATCTTTCATTTCCACAAACTCTTATATATTCTTGAAAACAATTTTCTCTAAAAATTCATTTCTCGGGCTTGGGACCTCGGAATTCGATTCCGGGCATACGCCCAAGTCCAATATTTTCCTACGGACCCTCCGAGACTGTCAAATCATGGGTCCGGGTCCGCTTACCCCAAATGTTGACCGAAGTCAACCTAAATTCATTTTAAAAGCAAAATTCATCATTTTTCACAGATTTTCACATAATGGCTTTTCGGATACACGCTCGGACTGCGCACGTAAATCGAGGTAAGACAAAAAGGAGGTTTTAAGGCCTCGGAACACAGAATTTATTTCTAAAACAAGTGATGACCTTTTGGGTCATCACTGTGTAGTATTAGGTCTCGACCACCACGCAGGACTAACTTACATGTACCGATCCCTTCACCAGCAACTTTATTGTTGTTGCCTACATATATCCACTTTGCTCCACGTGGAACTCGCCGAAATTCAACAAAGGCACTGTGTTCCCAGGCTATGTGGTCCGTTGCTCTTGAGTCTACAATCCACAAAGGATTAGATTCAGTTAGAAAAACAGAACTAGAAACACAAAGTTCACTAATTTGAGCATATTTAAATACCTTTCTTGGAGGCTCAGAGAAATCTCTAGCATAGTGACCCTTCTTGTCACACTTATAGCATTTCACTTTATCGACTTTCACAAGTTTGGGACATCTATTCTTGCCTTTTTCAGTCTTTGCTCTTTTAGCAGGCTGAACTTGAGGTGGCCCTCTCTTCTTTCCCCAGTTCCTTTTCTTTGAATCAGTCTTGGTTTTGGAGGTTGTTGCCGTGTGCAACTCAGCTATTGGCTTTGCAGCCTCAAGTCGTTCCTCCTCTAACTCAAGGTGTCTCCGGACATCTTCCAGAGTTGTGATTCGCTCATTATGGGTCAAATGCAATTTCATATGATCCCAAGAACTAGGTAAAGAGCGTATGACAGCTTGGATTTGTTGTTCATCAGTCAACACATGACCAGCATATTTCAACTCCCTGATCATATTTTTCATTTGCCTCAGATGTGTTTTCATTGAATGTTCTCGGTGTTTCTTATATGAGTCAAATTTGATCGTTAAGGATATCAAACTTGCAGTGGAATAGGTACCAAACCTTTTCCTCAAAGCATTCCAAAGATCCATAGCTCTTTGGTGATCCTTAAACTCCCTTAGAATGTCATCATCTAAGGTGCTCAACAACGTAATGTGAGCAATGGAGTTCTTTTTCTTCCAACTATCATAGGCTTCACGCTCACGCCTATGCTGAGCAGTGTTGCCTTCCTCAAGCTCATTCATGACATTAATGATGGCCTCCAGAGCCTCTTGCTCCTCTAGCACATACTGGACTTTCAAGATCCAGGTTTCAAAATTGTCACCATTGAGGTGTCCCTCTCTTCTTTCCCACCCCCGGGAGTCGTGATGGCGCCTACTAGTGAAAGCTAGGCAAGCCGATTATTCCGATTATTTTACTTTTACCATTTTAATCCTTTAACAGTTGTGAATTAACATTATATAAACAGCGGAAATAATAAAGCGGAAGAATGACATGCAACAATTTAATAATAATACCGATACCAATCCTTAAACATAAGCTACCCGGATCTGGTGTCACAATATCACAGACTGTCTAGGAGTACTACAAATAGGGTCCAAAAGATAAATACAAGCTGTTTCTGAAATACATAGAAGAGACAGTATGGAAAGATAGAAGGAGACGCCAAGGCCTGCGGACGCCTGCAGGACTACCTCGGGTCGCCTGATGGACTGAAGGCAGCAACCTCACTGCCGTCCAAAAGCTGCAGCATCGGGATCTGCACACAGTGCAGGGTGTAGTATCAGCACAACCGAACACATGTGCTGCTAAGTTCCTAGCCTAACCTCGGCGAAGTAGTGACGAGGCTAGGACCAGACTACCAAATAAACCTGTGTAATTAAATCATATACAGCGGAAAATAAAGGCAGGTATTTACAGTTAAAGCAGGTAACAACAGAAAACCGATAGATAAATGTAAGGAACACCATAATTCAATTATCAGCAAGAATCAGGAAAATCAAGGACAAGTGCACGGCATCACCCTTCGTGCTTTTACCTCTCATAATCATGGCACGGAATTATCCTTCGTGCGTTATCACTCATATCATGGCACGGAATTATACATCGTGCGAAACGGCATCACCCTTCGTGCTTTTACCTCACAATATTGGCACGACATCACCCTTCGTGCATTAACACTCTCAAAATCTTGCACGGCATCACCCTTCGTGCTTTACACTCTTCCTCACCCAAGCAACAATCACAAAGCAATTCGGGCAAGGGAATCAATAATATCACAATAAAATCCTGGCAAGGGAACAATAGCTTAACAACAATATCCAGGCAAGGGAAACAATATCATGAGCAATAACATCCCGGCAAGGGAGACAATATCATAAAACTCCTCTCTTTTCCACATTTACTTCACAACTCAATTCTCAACTTGAGCCAACGCTCTACAATATTCAATTACCAATAATACTACCACAAGCCTTGTTCAACAATAGAAATCATCATATAAAGCATGGACAATACGAAACGGAGTCACATTAATCATAGTATAAGACTCACGGGCATGCTTGACACTGACGTATAGATACTCGTCACCATGCCTATACGTCGTACTCAACAATTAACACATAGCAAATAAGACTCAACTCCTAATCCCTCAAGCTAAGGTTAGGCCAAACACTTACCTCGATGCCACGAGCACAATTCAAGCCTCAACTACCGCTTTACCTCTTGTTTCCACTACTAATTCGCTTGTATCTAGCCACAAGTTACTTAACAATATCAATAAATGCTAAATGAATCAATTCTAATGCATGAAAATAGGTTTTCCAATTATTTCCCCCAAAATTCAAAAATCGACCCCAGGCCCACATGGTCAAAACCCGAGGTTCGTACCAAAACCCGATTACCCATTCACCCACGAACCCAAATATATAATTTGTTTTGAAATCGGACCTTAAATCGAGGTCCAAATCCCCAAAATTCAAAAATCCTACGTTCTACCCAAAATACCCAATTTCCCCCATGAAAACCCTTGATTTTGAGTTGAAATCATGTAAAAAGATGTTACAGATTAAAGAAAATGAGTTAGAAATGACTTACAATCAATTTGGAGAAGAACTTTTCTTTAGGAAATCGCCCAAGAAAGCTTAGGGTTTGAGAGAGTTTGAAAAATGAAGAATTTTCGGCTAAGTTATAATTTACACGGGCGCAGTTATCGCATTTGCGATGATATGTTCGCGAATGCGAACTTGCAATTGCGGCCAAGGCTTCGCAATTGTGAAGTGAGACCTGCCCTGTTAACCTCGCAAACGCGAACAACCGTTCGCAAATGCGAACACTATTGGAGTCGCAAATGCGACTGGAGCTTTGCAATTGCGAAGGTCACCCCCTGCCCAGTGATCGCAAATGCGATGGTTAGTTGCATATGCGAGCTTGCAATTGCGAGCCAGGCTTCGTAATTGCGATGCTTGCAGACCTGCAACACACAGCAGTTTTTCCTAAGTCCAATTTCACTCTGTGGCTTATCCAAAATTCATCCGAGCCCTCGGGCTCCAAATAAAACATGCACGCAAGTCCAAAAACATCATACGTTGCTCGTGCGATCAAATCATCAAAATAACATCAACAACTATGAATTAACCCTCAAATTCATGAAATCACTCAAGAACATAAACATTTTCCATTTTCTCAAATAAAGGTAAGATTTATACCAAACGAACTCCGATCTTTAGGAAATTTTACAAATTCAACTTAATTATTATTTCAAACTTTTAATGGGCTCCGGAACCAAGATACGGGCCCGATAACATCAAGAATTACATCAATTCACTTCTAAAAGCTTTTATATTTTCCAGAAAATAATTTTCTTTAAAAATTCATTTCTCGGGCTTGGGACCACGGAATTTGATACCGGGCATACGCCCAAGTCCCAAATTTTACTATGGACCCTAAGAGACCATCGGGTCATGGGTCCGGGTCCGTTTACCAAGAATGTTGACCAAAGTCAACATTACTCAATATTAAAAGCCAATTTCCTTATTTTACTTAGTTTTCACATAAAAGCTTTCCGAAAACGCTCCCGGATTACGCACACATATCGAGGTGAGACAAAAAGAGGTTTCTAAGGCCTCTAAAACAACTGTTCGTCCTCGGACAGACATAAGAAAAGCACCTGAGTTAGAGAAAAGATGGGGATAACGGCTCCGCATATTGGACTCGGACTCCAGGTCGCTGCCTCAACAGGATGACATCTCCACTGAACACGAACAGAAGGGAAACTCTTCGATCTCAACTGACGAACCTATCGGTCTAGAATAGCTACCGGCTCCTCCTCATAGGACATGTCTTTGTCCAACTAGACAGTGTTGAAGCCTAACACGTGGGATGGATCGCCGTGATACTTCCGAAGCATGGACACATAAAATATTAGATGCACTGCTGATAAACTCGGCGGCAACAAGTCTGTAAGCCACCTCTTCCACTCAATCAAGAATCTCAAACGGGCCAATGAATCTAGGGCTAAGCTTGCCCTTCTTTCCAAATCTCATCACGCCCTTCATAGGCGACACCCGAAGCAACACCCGCTTGCCGACCATGAATGCCACATCATGAACCTTACGGTCGGCATAACTCTTTTGCCTGGACTGAGCTGTACGAAGCCTATCCTGCATAATCCTGACCTTGTTCAAGGAATCCTGTACTAGATCCGTACCCAACAACCGAGCCTCTCCCGTCTCGAACCATCCAACCGGCGACCGACACCACCTACCATATAAAGCCTCATAAGGAGCCATCTGGATGCTCGACTGGTAGCTGTTGTTGTAGGCAAACTCCGCTAAAGGCAAGAACTGATCCCACGAGCCTCCAAAGTCAATGACACAAGCTCAGAGCATATCCTCCAAAATTTGAATAGTACGCTCGGACTGCCCGTCCGTCTGAGGATGAAATGTTGTGCTCAACTCGACCCGTGTGCCCAACTCACGCTGAACTGCCTTCTAGAAATGTGAGGTAAAATACGTACCTCGGTCCAAAATGATAGACACGAGCACACCATGAAGACAAACAATCTCCCGGATATAGATCTCGGCTAACCTCTCAGAAGAATAGGAAACTACCACAGGAAGGAAATGTGCTGACTTGGTCAGCCTATCAACAATAACCCACACTGCATCAAACTTCCTCTGAGTCTGTGGGAGTCAAACAACAAAGTCCATAGTGATACACTCTCACTTCCAATCAGGAATCTCAATCTCCTGGAAGAAACCACCAGGTCTCTGATGCTCGTACTTTACCTGCTGACAATTCAAACACCGAGCCATATATGCAACAATATCCTTCTTCATCCTCCTCCACCAATAATGCTGCCGCAAATCCTGATACATCTTAGTGGCGCTCGGATGAATAGAGTACCAGGAACTATGGGCCTCCTCTAAAATCAACTCTCGAAGCCCATCTACATTAGACACACAAACTCGACCCTGCAGCCTCAAAACTCCATCATCTCCAACTGTAACCTGCTTGGCACCCCGTCCGTACCGTGTCTCTAAGGACGTAAAAATGAGGATCATCATACTACCAATCTCGGATTCACTCAAATAATGAAGAATGAGCGACTATGCAAGCTAACACACGGCTGGGCTCAGAAACATCCAACCTCACGAACTGATTGGCCAAAGCCTGAACATCCAAAGCAAGCGATCTCTCACCGACCCAAATATACGCAAGACTGCCCATACTGGCTGTCTTTCTACTTAAAGCATTGGCCACCACATTGGCCTTTCCCGGATGATATAAGATGGTGATATCATAGTCTTTCAATAACTCCAACCACCTTCTCTGCCTCAAATTTAGCTCCTTCTGCTTGAACAAATACTGTAGACTCTTGTGATCTGTGAACACCTCACATGACATGACATACAGATAATGCCTCCAAATCTTTAGCGCGTTAACAATAGCTGCTAACTCCTAATCGTGAACTGGATAATTCTTCTCATAAATCTTCAACTATCGCGAAGCATAAGTAATGACCTTGCCATCCCGCATCAACACCGCACCAAGTCCAATACGAGATGCATCACAATAAACTATATATGGCCCTAAACCTGTGGGCAAAACCAACACTGGCGCCGTAGCCAAAGCTGTCTTGAGCTTCTAAAAGCTGGCTCACACTCGTCCGACCACCTGAACTAGGCACCCTTCTAGGTCAACTTGGTCATCGGGGCTGCAATAGATGAAAACCCCTCCACAAACCCACAGTAATAACATGCCAAACCCAAGAAACTCCGGATCTCTGTAGGTGATGCGGGTATAAGCCAGTCCTCGATTGCCTCTATCTTCTTTGGATCTACCTGAATACCCTCTGCAGATATGACGTGACCCAAGAAAGCAACTGATCCCAACCAAAACTCGCACTTCGAAAACTTAGCATACAACCGACTATCTCTCAAAGTCTGAAGAACAACTCTCAGATGCTGCTCATGCTCCTCCCGGCTGCGGGAATAAATCCAAATATCATCAATGAAGTCTATTACGAACGAATCCAAGTAAGGCTTGAACACTCGGTTCATCAAATCCATGAAAGCTGCTGGGGCATTTGTCAACCCGAATGACATCACCAAGAACTCATAATGCCCGTACCGAGTGCGGAAAGTTGTCTTAGGGACATCGGATACCCTAATCCTCAATTAATGGCATCCAGATCTCAAGTCAATCTTCGAAAATACCTTGGCACCCTGAAGCTGATCAAACAAATCATCAATCCCCGGCAATGGATACTTATTCTTCATTGTAACCTTGTTCAACTACTGGTAATCTATTCACATCCTCATCGATCCGTCCTTCTTCTTAATAAACAACACTGATGTTTTAGATGTCAATACCACATAAGAGGGGGGGGGGGTGATTTGTGTGGCACCTAATTTTTGCACTAGAAGAACCTGGTTCTTCTAGGTCTTCTAACTTCTACTGTTTGCGGAATTAAAATACAGAAATAAAGAACACAGAGATTTTTACGTGGAAAACACCTGGCTCAAAAGGTGAAAAAACCACGACCTACTACTCAGTAGGATTTTCCCAAACTTCCACTAAACTTCAATGAGCCAAAAACGACATTTACAAAACTCTTTGTAAACCTAAGGATTAACTCTAATCCCAGTGTAGCACACAACCTCAACTGTTGCGACACTTTCAAGTTAACTTTAACTTGAATACTCAATGCACCTAATACAATTGCTTCTAAGAAAGCTGGAAAGGTACAATGTTAAAACACCTACTACAATTGAAATAGAAATAAAGAAAGACACAATGGAATTGGTTCTTCACANCTTAGTTCTTGTAGCTTCAGATTTGCACACTTGTATCACACACAAATTGCTTGCAACAATCGCCTAGCTCTTTTGCTCTCAATTTGGTTTAACTTCAGCTTATGTGCAATCACCTGTAAAAGAGAACAATCGTTATATTTATAGAGTTAGTAATCAGAGTTTGATAAGAACTCGAATTGTGGATCCTTTGACAATTCGAGTCCAAGAACAACTCTAACTCCTAATCCATATTCTTGATCCGGATGTAATTCTCTTTTCATAAGGAGACTTCAACTCCTTATCCTATATGCAATCTTTTCGATCAGTTCAGAAGATATTCACCAAGATATTGCTGCTTGATCTCAAGGACTTATCTTCTTCACGTGCATCTCATGTGTATGGGCCATAACAACTGTGTCTCCTTAGATGAACCTGGTCCTTTACTGAGTTCGTTTGTCATTCTTCAAAACTTCAACTGATCTTGGGCCAACAAATTCCCCCTTTTTGATGATGACAAACTCTGTGCTTTTACTGATTATAGAACCTGTGGAACTCAGCTAAAATATCATCACTTACTTATCATTAAGGGCCAGATTTAATTAGGTCATAAACATCACTGTTCAGAAAATAGACACAATTTCTTTTAAAGCACAATATCTTCCCCCTTTTGGCATCATCGAAAAGTTGCATAAGTATGTGAATCCCAGAATATTAATCATTACTCATGGCCACTGGGGCAACTGCAAGTGAAAGCATGCTTTAGATAATCAAAAATCAACTTGACAAAAATAACTATTAAGAGCAGAATCATCACAAAACAAGAGAAATGCAAATTGTCATTGATAAGGCATTGCTTCTACAGTACAGTCCACAAAAAGAAAGAACAAAAACTACCAACCATGAGCAAAAACAAGAAAAATCCCTAATCTGGGTCACTGGGGGTAACTCAAATGGTTCGGAACTAGGACAAAGATGGCTAAGGCTTAGAAGAACTGGAGGGTTGGGATTGGAGTAGGTTGAGCATTGTTTGTTGCATCCCTTCACTCTTTTCCTTTTCTTTTGCAAGTTCTGCCTTCAGCCCATTCCTTTCTTCTTCCAATTCAGCTACTCGAGCCTGAAGCCTAGCAATCTCAGCATCTTTGGTCCCACATTCTTGCATCAAAGCTCTAACTTTGCTATTCACTGGAGTTTTCACGGATGAACCAGGTTCAACAGGGGCAACAGCAGATAATCACAGGCCTGGAGAGTCTTGATTCCAAAGTGCTCCTTACTGGAGGCATTTTCCCACTTCTTCAAAGGGACGTTCAGCCTGTCCAGTACAGTTGTCAAAATGAATCCATAAGGAGTGGCATGAGCCTTTGAACCATTTATGACTCTGTCCAGCAATTTGACTATGAAAGCAGGCCAATTGATTTGTTTACCCTTCACAAGGCACTCCATGAGAACCAGGTCCATATAATTTGCAGTGTGCCTCATCTCTTGTCTAGGCAACAGACATTTGTTCACAAACTCGAAGAGCACTTTATGCTCTGGCTTCATTTCACTCTTTTGAACAAATCGTGCTTCAGGCACCTCTTCAGCATCCTTTGTGTCACAGAAGTTCCTGGTAATTTGGAGTGCTGTGGGCAGATCATCTAACAAGGCCACCTTTGCCTAGTGTAATCATCATAGCCCTCACTTGGGATGTCTAGAATCCTGCCCAGCTCTGGTGCATCAAACTCCACCTTCACACCTTTCACTATACTGGTTACTCGCCCATTTTCCACAGAGCCATTCGCCATAAATTCAATCAACTCTCTTCTGGCTAGTCTNTACCCTTCCTAGATCTTCTTTTAAGATTTTGATGAATTCATCTTTCTTATATAATTCATCCTTCATTTTTCCTAAATTTTCTTCTAGAGTAAGATATGTGTGATCAGCTATCTTCTTTCCTGTTCCTAATTTCAGTTTCAGATTTTCAGATCTAAGTTCTAGGACACTGTTGTCAAGTTCAAGAACCTGGTTCTTCAACTCAGCATTTTTGTTATCACTCTCATTTGCCCTAGACTCTAGACTTTTACATTTAGCTTTTAAAATCACACATTACCTAGACAGAACTTCCTTTTCATTATTAATTATCTCAGACTCATCAATGAAGTCTGTTAAGAGTTCAGCTAGCCTTTCTTTAGACAAGAATTTGATCTTGTCTTTGAGATGAAGAATACTTACCTCTTGTTCATCCTCTGATTCTCCAATGGCCATTAGAGCTTGATCCTCCTCAGCTTCATCTTCAGAGTCCTCATCTGATGTTTCTCCCCAAGCAGCAACCATAGCCTTAGTTGAACCTTTGTTTCTTTTTGGTTGAACCTGTTCCTTCTTCCTGTTTCTTCTTTCAGCTCTTTCTTTCTTCCACTCAATCTCCCATTGAGGACAGTTTTTGATCATGTGATCACTCTTACCACACTTTTAGCAGCCTTCACTGATTTGTTTCTCCGGAGCTCTTGTTTTGTTGAAGTTTGTATTCTTGAATCACCCTTTCCTCTCATCAGATACTTCTTGAAATCCCTAATGATCATGGCTACTTCATCATCTTCCAAATCTGCACCTTCAGTGATTCTGAGAGCTAAACTTCTCTCCTTTTTGGGGGTATCCATCTTCATTGTTTGTCTCCTCATTTCATAGGCAGTTAAGTTCCTAATTAGTTCATCCAGCCTAAGGGTAGCAATGTTCTTGGATTCCTGAATGGCAGTGATCTTGCTTTCCCAAGTGACTGGCAGAACTCTTGTTAGAATCTTTTCAACCTTGTCTTCTTCAAGGATGGTCCTTCCAAGAGATTTAAGCTCATTAGTCAGAGTAGTGAATCTAGTATACATCTCGTGGATAGTTTCTCCTTCCTTCATAGTGAAATTCTCATATTGAGAATACAAAAGAGTTCCTCTTGACCTTTTCACTTGAGGTATTCCTTCATGAGCCACTTGTAGAGTGTCCCATATTTCCTTAGCAGTTGTACAACTTTGAATCCTGCTGTACTCATCTGGTCCTAGACCACACACTAGCCACTTCTTGGCTTTAGCATTTTTCTCCCATTTCTTCAGATCCTCAGCAGTACAATCAGCACTTGTTTTTGGCACATCAATTCCTTCTGCATTCTTCTTAGTGGTAGCTAGGGGACCATCAGTAATTATATCCCAAAGTTCATAGTCTTCCCCTATGATATGATCTCTCATTCTGTTCTTCCACCAAGAGTACTACAAACCATTGAAAAGTGGAGGCCTGGCAGTGGATTTCCCTTCCCAGTTCCCAGGTGGTGCACTCATTTTTGATCTTCTCCTAAGGTGTTAGCCTCTTCAAGGATAACCTGCTCTGATACCAATTGATTTTTTCGACGTCAATACCACACAAGAGATTTTTGCACTAGAAAAACCTGGTTCTTCTAGTTGTTCTAACTTCTACTGTTTGCGGAATTAAAATACAGAAATAAAGAACACAGAGATTTTTATGTGGAAAACACCTGGCTCAAAAGGTGAAAAAACCACGACCTACTACTCAGTAGGATTTTCCCAAACTTCCACTAAACTTCAATGAGCCAAAAACAGCATTTACAAAACTCTTTGCAAACCTAAGGATTAACTCTAATCCCAGTGTAGCACACAGTCTCAACTGTTGCGACACTTTCAAGTTAACTCTAACTTGAATACTCAATGCACCTAATACAATTGCTTCTAAGAAAGCTGGAAAGGTACAATGTTAAAACACCTACTACAATTGAAATAGAAATAAAGAAAGACACAATGGAATTGGTTCTTCACACTTAGTTCTTGTAGCTTCAGATTTGCACACTTGTATCACACACAAATTGCTTGCAACAATCGCCTAGCTCTTTTGCTCTCAATTTGGTTTAACTTCAGCTTATGTGCAATCACCTGTAAAAGAGAACAATCGTTATATTTATAGAGTTAGTAATCAGAGTTTGATAAGAACTCGAATTGTGGATCCTTTGACAATTCGAGTCCAAGAACAACTCTAACTCCTAATCCATATTCTTGATCCGGATGTAATTCTCTTTTCATAAGGAGACTTCAACTCCTTATCCTATATGCAATCTTTTCGATCAGTTCAGAAGATATTCATCAAGATATTGCTGCTTGATCTCAAGGACTTATCTTCTTCACGTGCATCTCATGTGTATGGGCCATAACAACTGTGTCTCCTTAGATGAACCTGGTCCTTTACTGAGTTCGTTTGTCATTCTTCAAAACTTCAACTGATCTTGGGCCAACAAATTCCCCCTTTTTGATGATGACAAACTCTGTGCTTTTACTGATTATAGAACCTGTGGAACTCAGCTAAAATATCATCACTTACTTATCATTAAGGGCCAGATTTAATTAGGTCATAAACATCACTGTTCAGAAAATAGACACAATTTCTTTTAAAGCACAATATCTTCCCCCTTTTGGCATCATCGAAAAGTTGCATAAATATGTGAATCCCAGAATATTAATCATTACTCATGGCCACTGGGGCAACTGCAAGTGAAAGCATGCTTTATATAATCAAAAATCAACTTGACAAAAATAACTATTAAGAGCAGAATCATCACAAAACAAGAGAAATGCAAATTGTCATTGATAAGGCATTGCTTCTGCAGTACAGTCCACAAAAAGAAAGAACAAAAACTACCAACCATGAGCAAAAACAAGAAAAATCCCTAATCTGGGTCACTGGGGGTAACTGAAATGGTTCGGAACTAGGACAAAGATGGCTAAGGCTTAGAAGAACTGGAGGGTTGGGATTGGAGTAGGTTGAGCATTGTTTGTAGCATCCCTTCACTCTTTTCCTTTTCTTTTGCAAGTTCTGCCTTCAGCCCATTCCTTTCTTCTTCCAATTCAGCTACTCGAGCTTGAAGCCTAGCAATCTCAGCATCTTTGGTCCCACATTCTTGCATCAAAGCTCTAACTTTGCTATTCATTGGAGTTTTTACGAATGAACCAGGTTCAACAGGGGCAACNGGATAGATTAAATTCCTTCTTGCCCATTCAGGCAATTTATTCTTTTCTTTAACAAAAGACTTGTTCCTTTGACTGGCCTTCTCTTTTTCATTGCATTCATATTTGTAATGGCCAGTCTTGCCACAGTGTGTGCAGATTTTATTTTCAAGAAGAGTGAGGTACTTGCTTTTTGGATCCCATTTAGGAGCTTGAGTTCCATAGCCAAGTCCTCTTTTGTTACTGCTACGATGGTCTTGCAACCAAGAGAGAGCATCAGATGCTTTGTTCCACTTGCAAGTTCTGTCTAGTTCATGTTTTACCCTTCCTAGATCATCTTTTAAGATTTTGATGAATTCATCTTTCTTATATAATTCATCCTTCATTTTTCCTAAATTTTCTTCTAGAGTAAGATATGTGTGATCGGCTATCTTCTTTCCTGTTCCTAATTTTTGTTTCAGATTTTTAGATCTAAGTTCTAGGACACTGTTGTCAAGTTCAAGAACCTGGTTCTTCAACTCAGCATTTTTATTATCACACTCATTTGCCCTAGACTCTAGACTTTTACATTTAGCTTTTAAAATCACACATTCCCTAGACAGAACTTCCTTTTCATTATTAATTATCTCAGACTCATCAATGAAGTCTGTTAAGAGTTCAGCTAGCCTTTCTTTAGACAAGAATTTGATCTTGTCTTTGAGATGACGAATACTTACCTCTTGTTCATCCTCTGATTTTCTAATGGCCATTAGAGCTTGATCCTCCTCAACTTCATCTTCAGAGTCCTCATCTGATGTTTCTCCCCAAGCAGCAACCATAGCCTTAGTTGAACCTTTGTTTCTTTTTGGTTGAACCTGTTCCTTCTTCCTGTTCCTTCTTTCAGCTCTTTCTTTCTTCCACTCAATCTCCCATTGAGGACAGTTTTTGATCATGTGATCAGTCTTACCACACTTGTAGTAGCCTTCATTGATCTGTTTCTCCAGAGCTCTTATTTTGTTGAAGTTTGTACTTCTTGAAGCACCTTTTCCTCTCATCAGATACTTCTTGAAATCCCTAGTGATCATGGCTACTTCATCATCTTCCAAATCTGCACCTTCAGTGATTCTGAGAGCTAAACTTCTCTTCTTTCTGGGAGTATCCATCTTCATTGTTTGTCTCCTCATTTCATAGGCAGTTAAGTTCCCAATTAGTTCATCCAACCTAAGGGTAGCAATATTCTTGGATTCCTGAATGGCACTGATCTCGCTTTCCCAAGTGACTGGCAGAACTCTTGTCAGAATCTTTTCAACCTTGTCTTCTTCAAGGATGGTCCTTCCAAGAGATTTAAGCTCATTAGTCAGAGTAGTGAATCTAGTATACATCTCCTGGATAGTTTCTCCTTCCTTCATAGTGAAATTCTCATATTGAGAATACAAAAGAGTTTCTCTTGACCTTTTCACTTGAGGTGTTCCTTCATGAGCCACTTGTAGAGTGTCCCATATTTCCTTAGCAGTTGTACAGCTTTGAATCCTACTGTACTCATCTGATCCTAGACCACACACTAGCCACTTCTTGGCTTTAGCATTTTTCTCCCATTTCTTCAGATCTTCAGCAGTACAATCAGCCCTTGTTTTTGGCACATCAATTCCTTCTGCATTCTTCTTAGTGGTAGCTAGGGGACCATCAGTAATTATATCCCAAAGTTCATAGTCTTCCCCTATGATATGATCTCTCATTCTGTTCTTCCACCAAGAGTAATACAAACCATTGAAAAGTGGAGGTCTGGCAGTGGATTGCCCTTCCCAGTTCCTAGGTGGTGCACTCATATTTGATCTTCTCCTAAGGTGTTAGCCTCTTCAAGGATAACCCGCTCTGATACCAATTGATGTTTTAGACGTCAATACCACACAAGAGGGGGGGGGGTGATTTGTGTGGTACCTAATTTTCGCACTAGAAGAACCTGGTTCTTCTAGGTGTTCTAACTTCTACTGTTTGCGGAATTAAAATACAAAAATAAAGAACACAGAGATTTTTACGTGGAAAACACCTGGCTCAAAAGGTGAAAAAACCACGACCTACTACTCAGTAGGATTTTTCCCAAACTTCCACTAAACATCAATGAGCCAAAAACATCATTTACAAAACTCTTTGTAAACCTAAGGATTAACTCTAATCCTAGTGTAGCACACAGCCTCAACTGTTGCGACACTTTCAAGTTAACTCTAACTTGAATACTCAATGCACCTAATACAATTGCTTCTAAGAAAGCTGGAAAGGTACAATGTTAAAACACCTCCTACAATTGAACTAGAAATAAAGAAAGACACAATGGAGTTGGTTCTTCACACTTAGTTCTTGTAGCTTCAGATTTGCACACTTGTATCACACACAAATTGCTTACAACAATTGCCTAGCTCTTTTGCTCTCAATTTGGTTTAACTTCAGCTTATGTGCAATCACCTGTAAAAGAGA
The DNA here is from genome assembly GCF_001879085.1 of Nicotiana attenuata. NCBI lineage: Eukaryota > Viridiplantae > Streptophyta > Magnoliopsida > Solanales > Solanaceae > Nicotiana > Nicotiana attenuata. The sequence goes on along the minus strand of NW_017670760.1, from coordinate 288,924 downwards.
ACAATCGTTATATTTATAGAGTTAGTAATTAGAGTTTGATAAGAACTCGAATTGTGGATCCTTTGACAATTCGAGTCCAAGAACAACTCTAACTCCTAATCCATATTCTTGATCCGGATGTAATTCTCTTTTCATAAGGAGACTTCAACTCCTTATCCTATATGCAATCTTTTCGATCAGTTCAGAAGATATTCATCAAGATATTGCTTCTTGATCTCAAGGACTTATCTTCTTCACGTGCATCTCATATGTATGGGCCATAACAACTGTGTCTCCTTAGATGAACCTGGTCCTTTACTGAGTTCGTTTGTCATTCTAAATAACTTCAACTGATCTTGGGCCAACAAACACCGATGCATCCCAAGGCGAGACACTAAGTCTAATAAAGCCTTTATCAAGCAAGTTTTGCAACTGCTCCTTCAATTCTTTCAACTTAGGCGGGGCCATACGATACGGCGGGATAGAAATGGGCTGAGTGCTCGGAGCCAAATCAATGCTGAAGTCAATATCCCTGTTGGGTGGCATACCCGGCAGGTCTAAAGGAAATACCTTAGGAAAATCACAAACAACAGGCATAGAATCCATAGAAGGAACCTCAGCACTAGAATCACGAACATATGCCAAATAGGCTAAACACCCCTTCTCGACCATACGCCGAGCCTTCATATATGAGATAACACTATGGGTAGAATGACCAGGAGTCCATCTCCACTCTAAACGAGGTAAACCCTGCAAGGCTAAGGTCATAGTCTTGGCATGACAGTCCAAGATAGCGTGGTAAGGTGATAACTAATCACAAGCCGATTTATTAGAGTCTCGCGGATTGGTACAGAGACGTCTGTATTTATGTACGAGAGGCTATGTAATTGTTAGAAGAATTCCACTTATTTGATTTCCTTGTCATGCGAGATTATTGATATCACAATTCTAAACTTCTGTCTTCTATTCTCTCTTAGATTTTGAGGACACGTGCTAGCCGAGATGATCAGGCACCCGCGCCTCCTATTGGAGCCGTCAGAGGCCGGGGTCGGGGTAGAGGCCGAAGACGCGCACGCGGTGCAGCCAGAGCACCCGCGCAAGCTGCCGCCGAGGAGCCACCAGCAGTTCCAGCTAGAGCCCAGGCACCTGATACGCCTACTGCTACTACTACTCCAACACTTCAGGAGACTCCTGCGCAGTTCAAGAGCATGTACACCACTTTGGCTCAGGCAGGGTTGCTTCCCCTTGCTGCAGCTACATCTCAGGCTGGGGGAGGAGCACAGACTCCCACCGCCCGCACTCCTGAGTAGCGAGTGCATGTTGATCAGGTCCCAGAGATTATTCCTGTATAGCCCATAGTTCCAGATCAGCCCGAGGACAGGGCAACGACTTCCGAGGATAAGCAGCGAAGGCTTGAGAGGTTCAAGAAATATAAGCCTCCTGTATTCAGTGGTCTAGCATCAGATAATTCTCTGTGGTTTCTAGATGAGTGCCACCGTATTCTCCGTACCATGGGTATATCAAGATCGAGCGGGGTTTCCTTCACTACCTTTCAGCTTCGAGGAGCCGCCTATGAGTGGTGGCGTACTTATGAGTTAGACAGTCCGGATGAGGCAGCTTCCCTGACTTGGACTCAGTTTTCAGATATGTTCCTGAGAGAGTATGTTCCTCAGAGCCTCAGGGACGCATGGCGTGCAGAGTTTGAGCATTTGCGCCAGGGTGCTATGACTGTCTCAGAGTATGCTGTCCGTTACACTAGCTTGGCTAGACATGCACCGGCCTTGGTTTCTACTGTTCGCGAGAGGGTTCGCCGGTTTATTGAGGGGCTTATTCATAGCATCAGGTCTAGCATGGCTCGTGAGTTGGAGATGGATATTTCCTATCAGCAGGTGGTGAGAATTGCTAGGAGAGTGGAGGGTATGCATGCCAGGGATAGAGAGGAGAGGGAGGCCAAGAGGTCTCGAGAGTCTGGCCATTATTCTGGTGCTCGTGCTCCAACTGCAGTTCGTCATGGTCGGGGTTATATGAGTCACCCCGTTTATTCAGCTCTTCCAGCAGCCAGTGTGTAAGGGAGTTTTTCCAATTAAAGGACAATCGAAACGGGATTATTTGTTTATTAAAATTCAGAGTCGCCACTTGGATAGTTTTATGGTGTCCCAAGTCACCGGTTCAAATCATGAATCGAGGAAAAGATTGACTCTGTATTACAGTCCGCGAACCAGAAATCCGGGTAAGGAATTCTGTTAACCCGGGAGAAGGTGTTAGGCATTCCCGAGTTTCGTGGTTCTAGTACGGTCGCTCAACTGCTATTATTGGCCTATTATCTGATTTTAGTACATGTTCAAACCTATGTGCATTTTTAACCTTTAACCGCTTATTTATTTATTTTTAAAGGGAAATTGCAACGTCATTTAAAATATTTCTTGAACCACGTCACATAAATGCACCCGCGGTCCACGATACATTTTATCTAAAGCTGTTGAGATTTGGATTTGGGTCGCATAAATGTGCACCCGAGTTTAGGAATGTAATTTATTAAAATAACGCGCCTAAAGCAGCTACGTGTTTGCAACTTTGCGAGGGCCATGAAAATTTGCTAAATGGCGCACCTAAAATTCTAAGGATTAAAGCAATAATTAAATGAGGGCCTGCATTCTTAGATTTTGTTCGGCACGGCACACCTCGACTTCCAAATTTAAAAGGGTATTCAAACTAAGCTTCGGAGGGCCATAAGCTAATTGAGTTATTTAATACGGCTCACCTCCACTAATTAAACTAACTAAATAAGGCTTAATGGAATTACAACTACTTTTAAATTAATGCTCAAACCCAGATTATTAATCACAAGACTATCTATACTTCATTTTTTCAAAGCTTGGGCCAGGCTTGAGGCAATGACGGACAACAACAAAATTGGGTTGCTTGATACTGGTGCCTGAAAGCAGTTGGTTGAATGGGACACTGGTTTGGCTGATGAGGTAAGGATGTTAAGACAACACATGACGGACATGTATCAGGCCTGGATGACTGGGAGGGCACCACCCCCGCCACCACCTAGCTTCTTAGATGCTGCCCTTACCCAAACTCCGGTCGTAGTGCCGGATGATCCCCCATACTCTCCAAATCCACCCGTTTATCACAGCTTTCCCAACCACCCTAGTAGCTCCGTCACTCTTCCTCCAATTACCTTTCCCCAAAATTGCCCTCCTGTCACATCCACTATCCCCAACAATGAATACCCACTCCAAGCTCATGATGCCCAATATTACCCCTCATAGGTTGCCCACAAGGTTCCCTACCCATACAAACAGGGCCCACGAGATGAGCCTCATGTTGAAAATAAAAAGTTCACAGGAAGAGAAGGGACAGATGAGATATCCAGGAAGCTTAAAAGCATAGAACAATCCTTAAAGAACATACAAGGGATGGGAGGCCAAGTTAACATGTCTTACAAAGAGTTGTGTATATTCCCTGACGTTTGCCTGCCCGCGGGGTTTAAAGTGCCAAAGTTTAACTTGTATGATGGGTGTGGAGATCCGGTAGCCCACCTGAGGGTTTATTGCAGTGAAATGAGAAGTGTTGGCGAGAAAGATGATTTGTTGATGGCGTATTTCAGTAAGAGCTTGACTGGGACAGCTTTGGAATGGCATAATCGTCAAGATATCGGCAAGTGGCCTACATTGGGTGACATGGCTCAAGAGCGATACTTTCAATACAGATCAGGCATTATCCCAGACCGCTCCTCCCTATCTAAAATGGAAAAGAAGCCGGAGGAAAGCTTTAGGGAGTTTGGGCTCAGATGGAGGGAGCAAGCTGCTCGAGTCAGTACCCCGATTGGTGAAGAAGAAATGGTTGAGCTTTTCCTACAAGCCCAGGGGCCCACCTACTTCAGTCATTTGATCCCGGCCTTGGGAAAGCCTTTCAATGATGTGTTAAAAATGGGGGAGATGGTAGAAGAGGGAATTAAATCAGGCAAAATCATGAGTTGTTCAGCATCGAAAGATACTACGAAAGACATTCAGAACATCCCAGTAAGTTTGGGTGGAAGAAAGAGAAATAGAAAAGATGATCCGCTGGGCATTCCTGCTCAACACTTTCAGCCTCGACATCGGCCCCATGGATATCCTTGCGCACCAGATGACCCTCCCCAATGTTACTTCTCTCCACATTACTCCCAAAGTCGTACATCACTTTCCCAGTACCCATCTCCACAAAATGCCTATCCACCCCCACGAGCCTACCGAAACCCCCCTGGATCAGGTTTCCGGCCCAATCAAGCATTTAAGAACGAGAGGTTGCAGAAGAAGAAAACCTTCACTCCATTGGGGGAGTCATATGCCAGTCTGTTCCAGAGGCTAAGGAAATCGGACATGTTGAAGGCGATTCAGATAAAAATGCCAAACCCTCTTCCAAAGAAGTTTGATTTTTCTCAAAGGTGCGCATATTGCTCGGATGCCCCGGGGCATGACATAGAGAAGTGTTGGAATCTGAAAAAAGCAATTCAGAAGCTTATTGATGCAGGTGACATTGTCGTGCAAAATCCAGATGCAGCAGACGCTAGCCAAAGTCCATCACCTGTCCATAATGAGACACATATGGTGGGTATGATTTATTCTTCTGAGATCCTCGGAGGTCCACGTGTTACGAAGCTTTCAACGCTATCAGAGGTTGATCCTAAGAATGAGCAGGCACAGGGAACCCAAAAGCAATTTGTTAAGAACAATGTGATGGAGACTTGTGAAGGTCCTAGTATTGTTGATGCAGAAGTCAGTGGCTAAGGTGTTGAGTTTGGTGATTGGAAAGACGCTCCTTTCTTGGTTAGCCAGGGAGGAGTTTTGGTGGTTCATTTTGTTGTCATTACTGTTGTCCGGGTTATTTCAAGGGTTGTAATACGGATATGGTCTTGGGACTCAAACCCTTCTATCCTTTTATTTTGCCTAGTTCCTTTAGTCGTAGCAACTCATTTAGTGTTACCTAGTTTTGTTCTAGGGTCGTACCCCATTTTGTTTTACTTGTTTTGTTATTCGAACCGCTTCACCGTCTGTCTAATGCAATTTCCTGTCTTTTGTTATTTCCAGTCATTTTCTTTGTTTAGTTCTCTTCTATCCTTTCATTTTGTGTTTTGTCTAATGCTGGTTCTAGTGACATGACATGCATGCAAAATTCTCAGCCTGGTCTTTAAAAGTCAGTTTAGTCATGAGGCAATGAAATAATTTTGAAGATGTAGGGACATTTGAGGGAAATAAGTGATGGCATTTTGAGATCACTTCAAGCCCAAATTGTGTGAAACTGGGGCAGATAGAACGTAAAGAAACCCTATCAAAATGCATCATGCCGCATCGGGTTGAAGCTAAAGGCAAGTTTGCCCAAATTGACAAGGGCCGTTCGTGGTAAGGAGAGTGAGAGCGTTGTCCAATGGTGTTTTGTATTCAATAGATGTAGAAGGCGAATGTGTGGATATGGTTGTCAAGTCTGGTACAATAAAAAGATGTTACGGATGTTTTCTGTGGTTTGTTTAAATGTGTTGTTTGTACTTGGCATGTTTTGAAGATTGGAATGACGAAGGCATTTTGTTCTGCTATCTAAACACCTTATCCCTCGTTACCCCTTTGAGCCTTATTTATTTTCTTTCATACCCCTCTTTCGGAATCAGTAGCGGAGATCAGAAACAACAAAGACGTAGAAAAGAATAAAGTAAAAGGAAAAAAGAAGAAAAAGAAAAAAGAAATAGAAAAGAAAAAAAAAAGAAAGAAAGAAAGAAAAAGAAAAAAAAGAAAAAAAAGAAAAAAGAAGAAAGAAAAATAGAAAAAAGAAAAAAAAACAAACAAAAAACAACAAAACAACAAAAAGAGAAAAGGAAGAAAGAAAAGAAAAGAAGAGAAAGAGGAAGAAAAAGAAAAGAAAAATCACAACAACAAAGTAATTCCTATCACATGAACTATGTTCGACCTGATTCCTTTTAAGGATACGTAGGCAAATTCACGGTTCGGTCCCATCAAAGAAACTGGGGCAGAAGTAGTTGTTGTTGTAAGAAATCTGATTCCGAAAGTTGTAATTTTGAACCCATTTGAATTGTTTTGAGCCTTGATACCCTTTCTTTCTAACCCTATCCAAAATCCCACGTTACGGTCCAAAGAAAGACCTTCTGATCAGTCTTCGAGAGATGCCAAGTCGAGCAAGTAAAGGTGATTCATGTCAGGGGCAACGCTCCGGTCCAAGCAGGAAAAATAATGAAGAATGAGAGAGTCTTATTGGAGAAAACTCTCACAGGCGCCGCAAGGCGATGAAAGCTGAGAGAAGTCAAAAATGAGAGAGTCTTATTGGTGCAAAACCTTCACCGGCACCATAAGGTGACGGTGAGTTGAGAGAAAGACCAAAATGAGAGAGGCTTGATGGTGAAAACCCTTCGGGCACTACAAGTCGAATAAGGATTGTGAATCAGATTGGATAAGCGGAGCATTGAAGGCCAGTTTCACGGCAAAAAGGTACGACGAGAGCTGAACATCAGATTTGCTTACAGAATAGGCCGCAGGTGCATGTCATGGTCATTAGAGTTGGTATCCACATCCGATAGGTTTCTACTTTGTAGTTTTCTTGTTAGGAATCATCTCTTTCCATTGTCCTCTACTCTGTTCCTTTTGTCTTGTTTACTTCCTCTTCCTGAGTCTGTTTGGTTAGAACAAGTGAGATGACTTCAAAATTTGCCACTAGCTTTCCAATTGCACAAAACGGGATCTGGTTAGCACATCAAAGTGTCATAAGTCAGGAAAGAACAACACGCTCACTGAGATGGTAACAATCAACATGCTTTGGGATCCTAGTGAAATACAAAGGTTTGGTACATATCAATTCATGGACAATGCAAAAGATAGTGGATATTGGGTTTGAACGGAGAAGAGGTATCTTTGTGATAAGATTGACAAAGAAAGTGGTTAGCCAATGACAAGCAAGATCTTCCAAGCAGAAATCAAAGTTATCATGGCAAGTGATGGAGCAATAGACCTCAAGGCCAAGGCCAGTGGTTTGAGTCAAGAAAGAACAGCATAAACACTGAGGGGGGTGGCAATTGACGTGCATTGGGGTTCATGTGAGATACAAAGGTTGGTAAATGTCAGTTCATGAGCAATGCAACAGATAGAGGGTATTGGGTCTGAACGGAGAAGAGGTATTTTCTGTGTTAAGGGTAACAAAGAAAGTGGTTAGTCAATGAACAAGCAAGGTCTTCGAGTGGGAATCAGTTATCATGGGAAGTGAAGGAGCAATCACCCTCAAAGTCAAGACCACAAACCAACCACCATATTTTTAAAATTGACAAGTTCTTCCTTGATTTGAAACAGGGGCAGAAAATTTCGTTTGTTTCGGAGAAACCCACCGCAAGGAAAGGCAAGCACCAGACAGGTTTGACCGTAACTCAGCCTCATGCCGGATCCCTAGTAGGAACGTTTGTTTGCATCATGTGCATTTGACATTGGAGACTCAACACAGGGGTTGGGTCTTTCTAGGACAGGTGTACCCGAAATGAAAAGACCATCCTGATGCATCTTACTTGCTACTTGTGCATTCAATTGTTTCGGATTTGCATGTTAACCGGCTTATAGGGGAAAAGTTGAGAAGGAAAGTCAATGTGAGGACTGAGAAAGATAATTGTCTGTTTTTGGAAAAACCAATGTCCAAAATATACTGAAACTCTGCCGAAATTTTGAAAAAAAAAGAAATTTTTTTGTGTTTTTCTAGAAAAAAGAAGAAAAAAGGTTGGTTTTTGTTTTGTCAAAATTGCCTGAACTACGCCAGTTTGATTCTCACCGGATGTGGGATACGTAGGCAACCCCCATCGGGTCCAACTTCCCTTTTTGCAAAAATAGCCCAAAAGGAACAAATTTTTTTTTAAATAAGCGGTGATGCCATTCTTGTCTAAAATAGCCGAATGTCCCCAAAAGGACGCCGGAAGGCTGTTTTTGCAAGAACAACCGCCTTTGGTCTTTTTTTCAAATTTTTAGACCGGTTAGCAAGCACAACCTTAAAATCTTCTCCCGGAAGTGCTAAAAGGCCGTATTTGCAAAGCCGAGTTTTATTTTTGAAATGAAAACTTGAAAAGAAAAAACAATGTCAACCTTGTTTTGAGTCAAATGAATCATGATTTTGCCTAATCACCTTAATAAATGTGCAGAATGAGCACGAGTCAAAATTTGCCAATAACAGTCATGAACAAAATCCCTTTGGAACTGCATATGCGGTGGGATGATCTGGGTAAATCAGGGCAAGATAAGGTCAATCAATATTTGGGAGGTCTCACCGGGTTGTTGAAGATTAGGCCTAGAGGAGACATCATAAAGGCGTTGGTTACATTCTGGGACCCGACCCTTTAAAGTGCTAGAGCTGTCACACCTCGTTTTCACTACACCCCGGAAGGGGTATAAGGGAATTTTTTCCAACTTAAAGTGACAATTGAAACGGGATAATTTTTTATTAAAATTCAGAGTCGCCACTTGGGATAATTTTATGGTGTCCCAAGTCATCGGTTCAAATCCTAAATCGAGGAAAATATTGACTCTGTATTACAGTCCGCGAACACAGAAATCTGGGTAAGTAATTCTATTAACCCGGGAGAAGGTGTTAGGCATTCCCGGGTTCCGTGGTTCTAGCACGGTTGCTCAACTGTTATAATTGGCCTATTATCTGATTTTAACACATGTTTTAACCTATGGTTCAACTTTAACTTTATAACCGCTTTTATTTAATTGTTTTTTAGAAAGATTCAACGTCATCTAAAACACACCTTGAACCACGTCACATAAATGCACCCGCGGTCCACGATACGTTTTATCTAACGTTTTTGAGATTTGGATTTTGTTTACATAAATGCATACCCGAGTTTAGGAAAGTAATTTTTTTAAAATAACGCGCCTAAAGCAACTACGCACTTTCAACTTTGCGAGGGCCGTGGAAAATTCAACTAATGACACACCTCGATTCTAATTTCAAAGGATGCTTGAACTGAACTTTTGAGGGCCATAAATTATGGAGCGCTTTCGCTAAAAGAGATTTCATGCTCGTGTCCTTTTAACCTCCTATTTCATGCATTTGACCATTTTGATTGCTTTTGAGAAGGATTTGCCAATTGCGGACATCATGTTTTGAAAGTAATCTGGCTCTTGCGCTTGAAGGAAGACAGTGATTAGCTCGTGGTCATCCATGGGTAGCTTAACTCTAGCTGCTTGCTCTCTCCATTTAATGGCATATTCCCTAAAGCTTTCACTTGGTTTCTTCTTCAGGTTTGAAAGAGAATTGCGGTCTGTGGCAATGTCAGTCTTGTATTGGAACTATTTGACAAAGACCTGTGCCATGTCATCCCAGACGTACCAGCGAGATGTGTCTTGATCCATAAACCAATTGGATGCTACTCCTGTAAGGCTTTCCCCAAAATAAGCTATTAACAATTCTTCATTTCTTCCCGCACCTCTTAGTTGATTGCAATACCTTTTCAGGTGGGCTATGGGGTCTCCATGTCCATCATAATTTTCAAATTTGGGAGTCTTGAAACCAGGTGGCAAGTGGACATCGGGGAACATACATAGATCCTTGAAGGCAATACTCTTCTGACATGCCAACCCTTGCATGTTTTTCAACCGTTGTTTTAAGCTTTTCACTCTTTGGGTCATTTCTTCCTGTGCCATCTTTCTGGGCAGTCTTCTCAATGTTTGCAGGAAGATCAAACAAGTACGAGTGGTACTCAGGAGAGTGGTACTGCTCTTGCTGGGTAGCAAATTGTGACCCATGACAAGGCGGTCCTTGGCCATTGACCCATGCTTGACACATTTTGGTCATTTGTTGTTTCAGTATTCTATTTTCCTCAACCACAGTAGACTCTTGTTGAACCCTCTGACCCTGAGTCTCTTGCGCACTTGTAACAACTTCGATGTCAGTTGTCAATGGCATTTTTCCCTTGGATCTTGTGTTACCAGCTTACCACAAACCGACCACCTCAACTTTCTTCATAATTCAAAACGAAAACATGTTAGAATGGACTCAGTCGGTCCTTATTATTATCATCATTCTTTTTCATTTTTTTCATTTTCTCATTTTTTCATTTTTTTTAAAAATGGTGATCGAACCTGATGTGGGTTGCCTACGTATCATGTGAGAACATGAATCAGATCTTGCGTAGTTCGGAAAGATTAGGATTAAAGGAAATAAACTAAATCTTTTTTTTTTTTCATTTTGAATTTTCTTTTTTTTTTCTCTCTTTTTTTAATTTTCGAAAGAAAGACTTATAAAGAAGAAAGAAATTTTTTTTTGAATTTGATTTTTTTTTTTTGGAATTTCGAAAGACAAACTTCGAAAGAAGAAAGAAAATATCTTTGGATTTTTATGTTAAAATCATGAAAGAAAGACTTCTAAAGAAAATATTTTTGAATCTTGAATTTTCTTTTCAATTTTCGAAAGAACAACAAAAATATTTTTGGATTTTAAGAAGAAATTAAAAGAAAATATTTTTGCATTCTTTAAAAATTTGGGTCTAAAAGAAAGACTTTCTAAAGAAGGAAGTAAATGAAAATATTTTAGGATTTTTTTTGAAAATGGTGGGCCGGAGCCGATGAGGTTTGCCTACGTATCTCACATCCGGTGAGATCAGACCCGTGTAGTTCGCCAGTTTTGACGGAACAGGAAAACATGACACTTCAAAATTTTGGCTCATTTTTTTTTAGAATTTTGGCAGATTTTCAGAATTTTGCTAAATACCTACCTCTCACTTTTTGTTTCTTTTTTCTTCTTTCTCCTCTTTTTTTTATTTTCTTTTTTCTTTTTCATTTTCTTTCCTTATTCTAGAAGCCAGTCAACATGCAAGCCGAAACAGACAGATATGCAAGTAACACGTAAGATGCATCAAGATGGTCTTTTGATTTTTGGGTACACCTGTCCTAGACGGACCCAACCCCTGTGTTGAGTCCCTAAAGTCAAATGCACATGATGCAAACAGGCGTTCCTACTAGGGATCCGGCATGAGGCTGAGTTATTCTAGGTTTAAAACCTGGGTGTATTGTTCTAGACCTGTGCACCCGAGCGGATAACTCGAGCCGAGGAGGGGGCTACGTATCGGGAACCAAAAGGCCATCCGGCTTTGTAACTTGTCCGAGCCTCTTTCTTATTTCAAGGTATGACACTAACAGAAGAGGAGTCACGCCAGCGTGCACATCCCCAAAGATGAGAAGAGAAGGGTTTCGTAGCAGTTTATATACAGTTCAGGTAATATCAAAGCAGTAAAAAGCAACATTTAGCACATTAGGCCCAAACATGTAAATAAAATCAAACAACAAATAAAGCCAAATATAACAATTACTCTAAGCTCAAATTCTGAACCCTGAACTAGAAGTTTTGGGTTCTTATCCCCACCAGACAGGCGGAGTTATTTAATTCATGAAAAAATATCAAAAATGTCGCGCATTGCATTTAGGATCTATTTTTATATTTTTAGGATTAACCAATAATTATTTGTTTTATAAAAATCGAAAATCACAAAAAATGCTTCATTTTTACACTTTTTCCTTTTATTGATTTTTTTAAGTAGTTTTTATAATTTTTGTAATTAGTTAATTAGTTTAATTTCACATTTTCAGACAATTTAGGATTTTTAATTTGCAGGATTTTAATTAAAAAAAGGAAAAATTTGGAATAAAAGAAAGAATTGGAAAAATATTTGTCTTGTGAAATTGGGCCAATTCTCACCCAACCCAGATTTGATCCAAAACTTCCCTTGACCCAGGCCCAAAAATCGGACCCGACCTACCAGGCCCAATTCCCCCACATTAAAATAACCTAGAAAAGGACCTAATTCTAGACCTAGGAGATTAGACCCTCTAGCGCAGCTTTTCCCTTCTACATTCCCTCATCATCTTCAAAAAAGAGCTCACCCCTGAAAAATCCCAAGCAGCCTCTCATTCTTTTGAACAGAGAGGAGCGAAAATCTGCTCCAAAAAATCAAGCTTCTATTTCCTCTTCTTATCTCACTAACACACGCACTCACACACACACACGAGAATATAGATTGGAAATTGAAAACTCGAACAAGCAGCTGAGAAAGTTAAAGCTCTCAACAGTTGACAACATGGAGCAGTAATCGTACATCTATGAAACCTAAAAATCACTGAATTTTTTGAAATGGAGGATGAGTTTCCAGTCTGGAAAAATCTGGCTTAGCTTCATCGTTTTCGCTGCTGTTGAGATCGGCTGATTCATTGTTGAATCCGTGGCTCTTTGCTGGGTTGTCATTTTCTATTTGGCTCAGGTTTTGCTGTAACCAGGTATTTCGTTTGGCCTGAAAAATGTAACTATTATATTTTGGTTAACGAAACTCGCGCGAGAGTATCTCAGTTTAAATTCGCCTCAAAATTCCGTGAGTTTTATATATATCCACTTTGTTTAAATGCTGTAATGCTGCTGAAATGTTGATTTCTGGTATGAGATTCCTATTTGGAGTATTGTTTATTAAAAAAAAAAAAACAACTCACTGAAGGATTAGCAGGACTGGAAAAAGTTCTATTCTTCTTTTTATCTTTTTTTCCGTTGAACCATGAATGTGTTTAGGATGAGTTTTATACGTTTTTGGCTTTTGTTTCACGGATAACTTTATACGTTTTTTTTTGGCTTCTGTTTCACCGCTTATGCGTTTTTTTAGCTTTTGTTTCATGGATAAGTTTAATAATCTGTTGTCATGTGCAGAGAAATAGAAAATGTTAGTTCAGTTGTTAGATCTAAAAAAACAACAATTTGAAGTGTCTTGTGTGAAATATGTTTGGTTTAATTATGGGATTGAATTATGAACTGTTGAATCAGTCACAATTGAAACGCCATGAAAATGGAATGCTGAAACAAGAAAATGATAGGCCCCGCATAGAGCATATTGCAATGCAGGAAGCCATGAAACATCCAATTTGCAATCGTTGTCGTATTAGACAACAATGATAGTGTATGGCCTTCAGTTTAGTTTGAGCTTCCCTTAAAATTGAAATCGAGGTGTGCCGTGCCAAACAAAATCTCAAAATGCATGGCCCTCGCTTAATTAATATTTTAATCCTTAGAAATCGAGGCGAGTCATTTAGTTGAATTTCCATGGCACTTGCAAAGTTGAAAGTGCGGAGTTGCTTTAGACACGTTGTTTTAATAATTTACCTTCCTAAACTCGGGTGCGCATTTATGTGACCCAAATCCAAATCTCAACAACGTTAGATAAAATATGTCGAAGACCGCGGGTGTATTTATGTGACGTGGTTCAAGACGTATTTTAATATCGTTGTAATCTTCCTAAAAATGAATAAAAGCGGTTAAGGTTAAAAATGCACATAGGTTTAAACTTGTAATAAAATTAGATAGTAGGCCAATTATAACAGTTGAACGACCGTGCTAGAACCACGAAATCCGGGAATGCTTAACACCTTCTCCTGGGTTAACAGAATTCCTTACCCGGATTTCTGGTTCGCGGACTGTAATACAGAGTCAATCTTTCCTCGATTCGGGATTTGAACCGGTGACTTGGGACACCATAAATTATCCCAAGTGACGACTTTGAATTCTTTAAATAAATAAATCCCGTTTCGATTGCCCTTTAATTGGAAAAACTCCTTTATACCCTTCCGGGGGTATAGGAAAAAAGGAGGTGTGACAGCTCTGGCGACTCTGCTGGGGACTAGAACCCAGAATCTCTAGTTCAGGGTTCAGAATTCGAGCTTAGATGAATTGTTATATTTGGCTTTATCTATTATCTGATTTTATTATATGCTTGGGCCTAATATGCTAAATGTTGCTTTTATCGCTTTGATATTATCTGAACTGTATATAAACTGCTACGGAACCCTTCTCTTCTCATCTTCGGGGATGTGCATGTTGGCGTGACTCCCTATTCTGTTAGTGTCATACCTTGAGATAAGAAAGAGGCTCGGACAAGTTACTAAGCCAGATGGCCTTTTGGTTCCCGGTACGTAGCCCCCTCCTCGGCTCGAGTTGTCCGCTCGGGTGCACAAGTCTAGAATAAATACTCAGGTTTTGACCCTAGAATAACTCAGCCTCATGCCGGATCCCTAGTAGCAACGTTTGTTTGCATCATGTGCATTTGACTTTGGAGACTCAATACAGGGGTTGGGTTTGTCCCGGACAGGTGTACCCGAAATGAAAAGACCATCGTGATGCATCTTACTTGCTACTTGTGCATTCATTTGCTTCGGATTTGCATGTTGACCGACTTACTTGGGAAAAGTTGAGAATGAAAGTCAATGGGAGGACTGAGAGAGATAATTGTCTGTTTTTGAAAAACCAATGTCCAAAATATACTGAAACTCTGCCGAAATTTTGAAAAAAAAAGAAAAGAAAAGTTTTGTGTTTTTTTAGAAAAAAAAGAAAAAAAAAGTTGGTTTTGTTTTGTCAAAATTGCCCGAACTACGCCAGTTTGATTCTCACCGGATGTGGGATACGTAGGCAACCCCCATCGGGTCCAACTTCCCTTTTTGAAGAAAATAGCCCAAAATTTTTTATTTTTTCTTTTACATAAGCGGTGATGCCATTCTTGTCTAAAATAGCCTAATGTCCCGAAAGGGACGCCGGAAGGCTATTTTTGCAAGAACAGCCGCCTTTGGTTTCTTTTCAAATTTTTAGGCCGGTTGGCAAGCACAACCTTAAAATCTCCCCCCCCCCCCCCGGAAGTGCTGAAAGGCCGTATTTGCAAAGCCGAGTTTTTACTTTTGAAATGAAAATTTGAAAAAAAAGTGTCAGCTTTGTTTTTGAGTCAAATGAATCATATTTTTTGCTGAATCACCCTAATAAATGTGCAGAATGAGCACGAGTCAAAATTTGCCAATAACAGTCATGAACAAAATCTCTTTAGAGCTGTGTATGTGGTGGGAAGATCTGGGTAAATCAGGGCAAGATAAGGTCAATCTATACTTGGGAGGTCTTACTGGGTTGGTGAAGATCAGGCCTAGAGGGGACATCATAAAGGCGTTGGTTACATTCTGGGACCTGGCCCACAACATGTTTCATTTCTGAGATTTTGAACTCACCCCAACTTTGGAAGAAATAGCCGGATATACTGGGAGCGCTGAGGTTCCTCTGAGACACAAGTATCTGGTTGCGCCAAGAGTCGTCGCTGTGCACAGATTCCTAGATTCCTTAAAGATAAGCAGGAGAGTCCACAACCCAGACTTGGCAGCTGGCTTTTCCACTCCGCAGTTTATATATCAGAGATACGGTGACATAGGAGGGTTTAACAATCCAGAAAACAAAATTTGTAGCAAAGGGAGTCACCTCAAATGGGAAGAACACCGGTGCTTTGCTTTTATGGTGGTATTCTTGGGTCTTCTGGTGTTTCCTAGGAAAGACGGGAACATCGACATACAGATAGCTGGGGTCGTCAGCACTTTGCTTACTCAGGCCAAAAGCACCCTCGCACCCATGATAGTGTCTGAAATCTTCCGCGCTCTCACAGCCTGCAAAGCCGGAGGAGACTTTTTTGAAGGGTGCAACCTCTTGCTACAAATGTGGATGAATGAACATCTATGTCATCGTCCTTAATACATGAGCTATGGGTCAACAGAGAAAAACTGCATAGAGGAATTCTACACAAGGGTTGAAGGGATTAGCTTGCCAGAAGGGGTCGCAGAATGGGTATCACACCTCCGTTCCATCACTGCAAATCAAATAGAATGGACGTTTGGGTGGCTTCCTGTAGATGAGATCATATACGTGCCAGCTACCGGGCCTCATTTCCTCTTGATGGGTCTCAGGAGTATCAAGCCTTATGCCCCATACCGGGTTTTGAGACAGTCGGGGAGATGTCAAATAGTTCCAAAAGATGAAGATCTTAGTGCCCAGGCAGTCGAGATTGGTCCTGATGGTCAGTTTCATGAAGCAGCAGTCCGCCAGATTTGGAGCGAGTGTCAGTATTTGACGGCAAATACCTGTGTGCATGATCTATCCAAAGGTGAAGTGTCACCAGGATACATTGCTTGGTATAAAAGGGAAATTGAGTTTGGAAGGCCGGCCAAAAGACCCCATCTTCAGGAATTTGTCGAGGCGTCACAAGCGCAATGGGATTTGTTGGCCAAAGCAAATGAGTATAGGGCCACCATAAGCAAGCTGGAGAAGCAAGTAAAGGATCTTCAATTTGAGAATGGTCTGCAAACCACCGCGGATGAGGGTGAGAAGAGAAAGCTAGACAAAGAAAATGAGGCCCTTCGAGCCCAGATTCGGGAAATGAAAATAGCGGCAAAAAACCCTGCCAGAAGTACAAAAGATGGAAAGCTTATAGATAACCTTAGGCAGAAAGTGGGTGAATATAGTTTTGATCTGAACAAAGCAAAGGGTAAACTAGCCAGGGCTCGAAAAAAATTGGCTAAGAATGCGGAGGAGCGGGCACGCTTGGTTAAACAATTGAAAGAGAAATATGACAATGAGGTTGTGGGGTCGAAGAAAAAGATCATCGTCCTTGAGAACAAAATAATTAAGTAGGCAAAAGACTTTAAAGCAGAAAGAGAACACTGTTATGCAGCAATGGCACAGTTAGAAAGTGATTTGCAACAACTTCAAGAACAGAATCAAGTAGCTGAACAAACCTTGGAAGCTAGGGCCCAGCAGATTGGGTGTCTGTTGCAAGAAAAGGGTGTCATAAGAGAGAGAGTCAGAAGGATCGCCGACTACATCGCGATGAAGTGCAGTAGTTGTGAGGATATGACTAGATCTATGTTCTTCGCCACTGTGATGACCTTTGTCCGCTAGATAATGGAAGATCTCTACCGCCTCTAAGAGAATTTAGCGCGTAGGCCCGTGGCGAGACTGAATGATGTCCAGCGGGACCTAGGAGCAGTTGGGGCATTAATGTATTCATGATTTTTGGAGTCTGTTAGTCTGTTTGTGAGTCTGTATTTTCATCTTTCTGTTGGAGTCTGTCAGTTTGTTTTTGAGTATGTATTTTCATCTTTTCATCAGAATCTGTTAGTTTCCTTTTCGAGTCTGTTAGTTTCTGAGTCGTTGTAGTCAAAGCATTTGCTTTTTATGAAAAATTTGAAAATCCCAAAAATATTTCATTATTTATTTTTACACTCATCCCCCAGAACTACGCTCGGTCAGATTCATGCGGGGTCATGATACGTAGGCAATCTCCATAGGATTCGACCATAACCAAAAGAAAGAAAAGGAAAAACAGAGAAAAGAAAAAAAAAGAGGAAAAACAAAGAAAAAAAAGAAAAGAGAGAAACAATAAGAAACCGTAGGGAGGAAACAACGGCAAAACAAGAGAGAGAAATGAGAGGATAAAAACAAAGAGAAATCAAGCAGAGAAAGGCATGAGTGAAAAGAAAGGAGAAGAAGTTGCAAATGGAAATAAGGAAAACTCGAGATGACGCAAGGAACCGATCAAATGCATAACAGAAACGGTTAACTGCTTAGGTGCATTCATTCCCCAAATGTGCGGTTGCCTATCTGTTAAGCTCGAATCACTAACAAGTTTGTTGTTGACAATTCAGTAAAGTGGTTGGTTTGTGGTTCCCGAAGTAGTAACTCCTCTCCGCAACATAAATTCAAAAGGCAATGGCGGACAACAACAAAATTGGGTTGGTTGATACCGGTGCCCGAAAGCAGTTGGTTGAACGGGACACTGGTTTGGCTGATGAGGTAAGGATGTTAAGACAACACACGACGGACATGTATCAGCCCTGGATGACTGGGAGGGCACCACCCCCGCCACCACCTAGCTTCTTAGATGCTGCCCTTACCCAAACTCCGGTCGTAGTGCCGGATGATCCCCCATACTCTCCAAATCCACCCATTTATCACAACTTTCCCAACCACCCTAGTAGCTCCGTCACTCTTCCTCCAATTACCTCTCCCCAAAATTGCCCTCCTGTCACATCCACTATCCCAACAATGAATACCCACTCCAAGCTCATGATGCCCAATATTACCCCTCAGAGGTTGCCCACAAGGTTCCCTACCCATACAAACAGGGCCCGTGGGATGAGCCTCATGTTGAAAATGAAAAGTTCACAGGAAGAGAAGGGAGAGATGAGATATCCAGGAAGCTGAAAAGCATAGAACAGTCCTTAAAGAACATGCAAGGGATGGGAGGCCAGGTTAACATGTCTTACAAAGAGTTGTGTATGTTCCCTGACGTTCGCCTGCCCGCGGGGTTTAAAGTGCCAAAGTTAAACTTGTATGATGGATGTGGAGATCCGGTAGCCCACCTGAGGGTTTATTGCAGTGAAATGAGAAGTGTTGGCGAGAAAGATGACCTGTTGATGGCATATTTCAGTAAGAGCTTGACTGGGGCAGCTTTGGAATGTCATAATCGTCAAGATGTTGGTAAGTGGCCTACATTAGGTGATATGGCTCAAGATTTTGTTCGATACTTTCAATACAAATCAGGCGTTACCCCAGACCGCTCCTCCCTATCTAAAATGTAAAAGAAGCCGGAGGAAAGCTTTAGGGAGTTTGGGCTCTGATGGAGGGAGCAAGCTGCTCGAGTCAGTACCCCGATTGGTGAAGAAGAAATGGTTGAGCTTTTCCTACAAGCCCAGGGGCCCACCTACTTCATCCATTTGATCCCGGCCTTGGGAAAGCCTTTCAATGATGTGTTAAAAATGGGGGAGATGGTAGAAGAGGGAATCAGGTTAGGCAAAATCATGAGTTGTTCGGCATCGAAAGATACTACGAAAGACATTCAGAACATCCCAGTAAGTTTGGGTGGAAGAAAGAGAAATAGAAAAGATGATCCCCTGGGCATTCCTGCTCAACACTTTCAGCCTCGACATCGGCCCCGTGGATATCCTTGTGCACCAGATGACCCTCCCCAAGGCTATTTCTCTCCACAGAACGCCCAAAGTCGTACATCACTTTCCCAGTACCCTATCCACAATGCACCACCATATGCTCCACACCCATAAGGCCCACGATGGCCCACACCACTTCCCCAAATGTCTTACCCACGAGCCTACCGAAGCCTTCCTGGATCAGGTTTCCGGCCCAATCAAGCATTTAAGAACGAGAGGTTGCAGAAAAAGAGAAGGCTCTCACCCCTATTGGAGAATCATATGCCAGTTTGTTCCAAAGGTTGAGGCAATTGGACATGTTGAAGCCGATTCAGATAAAGATGCCGAACCCTCTGTCAAAGAAGTTTGATTTTTCTCAAAGGTGCGCATATTGCTCCGATGCCCCGGGTCACAGTACCGAAAAGTGTTGGCGCCTGAAAAAAGCAATTCAGGAGCTTATTGATGCAGGTGACATTGTCGTGCAAAATCCAGATGCAGCAGACACTAGCCAAAGTCCATCGCCTGTGCATATGGTGGGTATGATTTATTTTGAAAAGGAATATGAGAATTCTTCTGAGATCCTCGGAGGTCCACGTGCTATGAAGCTTTAAGCGCTATCAGAGGTTGATCCTAAGAACGAGCAGGAAAAGGGAACCCAAAGGAAATTTGTTAAGAACAATGCGATGGACTTTGGCTAGTGTCTGAAAGCTTCACAAGTCTCCATCACCCATCATACAAGTTAAACTTTGGAACTTTAAGCCCTGCGGGCAGGCGAACGTCAGGGAACATACACAACTCTTTGTAAGACATGTTAACCTGGCCTCCCATCCCTTGCATGTTCATTAAGGACTGTTCTATTCTTTTCAGCTTCCTGGATATCTCATCTCTCCCTTCTCTTCCTGTGAACTTTTCATTTTCAACATGAGGCTCATCTCGCGGGCCCTGTTTGTATGGGTAGGGAACCTTGTGGGCAACCTCTGAGGGGTAATATTAGGCATCATGAGCTTGGAGTGGGTATTCATTGTGGGATAGTGGATGTGACAGGAGGGCAATTTTGGGGAGAGGGAATTGGAGGAAGAGTACGGAGCTACTAGGGTGGTTGGGAAAGCTTTGATAAACGGGTGGATTTGGAGAGTATGGGGGATCATCCGGCACTACGACCGGAGTTTGGGTAAGGGCAGCATCTAAGAAGCTAGGTGGTGGCGGGGGTGGTGCCCTCCCAGTCATCCGGGCCTGATACATGTCCGTCATGTGTTGTCTTAACATCCTTACCTCATCAGCTAAACCAGTGTCCCGTTCAACTAACTGCTTCCGGGTACCGGTATCAACCAACCCAATTTTGTTGTTGTCCGCCATTGCCTTTTGAATTTATGTTGCGGAGAGGAGTTACTAATTCGGGAACCACAAACCAACCACCTTTCTGTACTGAATTGTCAACAACAAACTTGTTAGTGATTAGAGCTTAACAGATAGGCAACCGCACATTTGGGGAATTAATGCACCTAAGCAGTTAACCATTTCTATTATGCATTTGATCGGTTGCTTGCGTCATCCCGGCTTTTCCTTATTTCCATTTGCAACTTCTTCTCCTTTCTTTTCACTCATGCCTTTCTCTGCTTGATTTCTCTTTGTTTTTATCCTCTCATTTCTCTCTCTTGTTTTGCCGTTGTTTCCTCCCCACGGTTTCTTATTTTTTCTCTCTTTTTTTTTTCTTTTTTTTTTTCTATTTTTTTTCCTTTTTTTTTCTTCTTTTCTTTTTTTTTCCTTTTCTTTCTTTTGGTTATGGTCGAATCCTATGGAGATTGCCTACGTATCATGACCCTGCATGAATCAGACCGAGCGTAGTTCTGGGAGATCAGGAATAAAGGAAACAAACTGACGTTCTCATTTTTTTTTCTTTTCCTTTTTTTCTTCTTTTTACCTTAATGACTACTCTGATAGAAAAGAGAAATAAAAGAAGCAAATCCTTTTTTTAGGAATTTCTAGACTGAATGTTCTNTGATAAACGGGTGGATTTGGAGAGTATGGAGGATCATCCGGCACTACGACCGGAGTTTGGGTAAGGGCAGCATCTAAGAAGCTAGGTGGTGGCGGGGGTGGTGCCCTGCCACTCATCCAGGCCTGATACATGTCCGTCATGTGTTGTCTTAACATCCTTACCTCATCAGCCGAACCAGTGTCCCGTTCAACCAACTGCTTTCGGGCACCGGTATCAACCAACCCAATTTTGTTGTTGTCCGCCATTGCCTTTTGAATTTATGTTGCGGAGAGGAGTTACTACTTCGGGAACCACAAACCAACCACCTTTCTGTACTGAATTGTCAACAACAAACTTGTTAGTGATTAGAGCTTAACAGATAGGCAACCACACATTTGGGGAATGAATGCACCTAAGCAGTTAACCGTTTCTATTATGCATTTGATCGGTTGCTTGCGTCATCCCGGGTTTTCCTTATTTCCATTTGCAACTTCCCTTTCTCTGTTTTTCACTTACGCCTTTCTCTGCTTGATTTCTCGTTGTTTTTTATTCTCTCATTTTTGTTTTGCCATTGTTTCCTTCTCACGGTTTCTTATTTTCTCTCTCTTTTCTTTTCTTTTTTTTCTTTGCTTTTCCTCTCTTTTTTTCTCTTCTTTCCTCTCTTTTTTTCTTTTCTTTCTCTTTTTTTAATAATTAAATAAAATGATTCAATCAAACCCTATGTAGGTTGCCTACGTATCATGACCCCGCACGAATCAGATCTTCGCGTAGTTTTGGAGGATAAGGGTAAAATTAATGAAACATTTGTTGGGATTTTCAAATTTTTCTAAAAAGCAAATGTTTGATTACAACGACTCAAAAACTAACAGACTAAAAAAAAAAAACTAACAGACTCTGATGAAAAAATGAAAATACAAACTCAAAAACAAACTAACATACTCCAACAAAAAGATGAAAATACAGACTCGAAAACGGACTAACAGACTACAATGAAAATCACGAATACATCAATGCCTCAACTGCTCCTGGGGCCCGCGGGACATCATTCGGTCTCGCCACGGGCCTACGCGCTAAATCCCCTTGGAGGTGGTAGAGGTCTTCCATTATCCGGCGGACAAAGGTCATTACAGTGGCAAAGAACATGGATCTAGTCATATCCTCACAACTATTGCATTTCATCGCGATGTAGTCGGCGATCCTTCTGACCCTCTCTCTTATGACACCCTTTTCTTGCAACAAACGCACAATCTGCTGGGCCCTAGCTTCCAAAGTTTGTTCAGCTACTTGATTCTGTTCTTGAAGTTGTTGCAGATCTCTTTCTAACTGTGGAATTGCTGCATAACAGTGTTCTCTTTCGGCCTTAAAGTCTTTCGCCTGCTTGATCATTTTGTTCTCAACGATGATGACCCTTTTCTTCAACCCGCAACCTCATTGTCGTATTCCTCTTTTAACTGTTTAACCAGGCGCGCTCGTTCCTCCGCATTCTTAGCCAATTTTGTTCGAGCCTTGGCTAGTTCACCCTATGCTTGGTTCAAATCAGAACCATACTCGCCCACCTTCTGCCTAAGATTCTTTATAAGCTTTTCATCCTTTTAACTTCTGGCGGGATTTTCAGCTGCTATTTTCATTTCTCGAATCTGGGCTCGAAGGGCCTCATTTTCTTTGGCTAGCTTTTTCTTTTCACCCTCATCCGCCGCGACTTGCAAACCGTTCTCGAATTGGAGGTCCTTGACTTGCTTTTCTAGCTTGCTTATGGTAGTTCTATACTCATTTTCTTTGGCCAACCAATACCATTGTGCTTGTGACGCCTCAGCAAATTCCTGAAGATGAGGTCTTTTGGCAGGCCTTCCAAACTTAATTTCCCTTTTATACCAAGCAAGGTACCCTGGTGACACTTCACCTTTGGATAGATCATGCACTCAGGCCATCCGACTTAGTAACTTGTCCGAGCCTCTTTCTTATTTCAAGGTATGACACTAACAGAATAGGGAGTCACGACCAGCGAGCACATCCTCGAAGATGAGAAGAGAAGGGTTTCGTAGCAGTTTATATACAGTCCAGATAATATCAAAGCGGTAGAAGCAACATTTAGCACATTAGGCCCAACCATGTAATGAAATCAGATCATAGATAAAGCCAAAAACAATTCATCTAAGCTCGAATTCTGAACCCTGAACCAGAGATTCTGGGTTCTTGTCCCCAGCAGAGTCGCCAGAGCTGTCACACCTCCTTTTTACCTACATTCGAAGGTAGTACAAGGGAGTTTTTCCAATTAAAGGACAATGGAAACGGGATTTATTTATTTAAAGAATTCAGAGTCTCCACTTGGGATAATTTATGGTGTCCCAAGTCACCGGTTCAAATCCCGAATCGAGGAAAAGATTGACTCTGTTTTACAGTCCGCGAACAAAAAATCCGGGTAAGGAATTCTGTTAACCCGGGAGAAGGTGTTAGGCATTCCCGAGTTCCGTGGTTCTAGCATGGTCGCTCAACTGTTATTATTGGCCTATTATCTGATTTTATTACAAGTTTTAAACCTACATGCATTTTAACTTTAAACCGCTTTTAACCATTTTTTAAGAGAGATTGCAACATTATTTAAAATACGTCTTGAACCACGTCACATAAATGCACCCGCGGCTCTCGACATATTTTATCTAACATTGTTGAGATTTGGTTTTGGGTCACATAAATGTGCACCCGAGTTTAGAAAAGTAAACTATTAAATAAACGCGCCTAAAGCAACTATGCGTTTGCAACTTTGCGAGGGCCATGGAAATTCAACTAAATGGCACGCCTCCATTTCCAAGGATAAACGAGATTAATTAAACGAGGGCCATGCAATTGAGATTTTTGTTCGGCATGGCACACCTCGATTTATTCTAACTTCTAGACTTAATTATGAGGGCCATAGCTATTTGTGTTATTAAATATGGCACACCTCAACCAGTCTACTTTTAAAACACCCAATTAGTGAACTAAAGAAGATTTACGGAACTTCTACTTACTTAAGCAAAACTTCAATCCTACTAATTAGCTGGCAGGCATCAAATTAAAGGATCAATTAATTCAAAACCAGATGGCTTTAATAAGTAGCCCTGGATCGAACCTACTCGAATTGCTTTCAGGCTTGGGCCTCAATGAGCCCACTTCTTAAAGGGGGGAAGATGGGCAAGAGTTATGGAAGATGTGGCTTATGTCGTAGCTGTGCCTACGATGGCTTGCTGAAGCAAGTTGCAGCCTTCCTCTTCTAATTATTATTCTTTCAACTTCAACAAAAGAGATAAATGAAACCAACTAATAACATCTGTTACTTCAATTTAATCAAACAAACAAGTTATAGCCATGAATGAATTCATAGAATCCTCTAAGGTGAAACAAGACAAGATGCTAACTAAAGAAGCAACCAAACAATGGCCTTTTGATCCTCTTGATCCCTTTTCAAGCTATTATCTTAGATCTTTGTCTAACTATCAAGTCATTCTCATGAGTAGACGACCTCACCTCGATAATACCATAAGAACAAGACACACAAACACTTCAAATATCAGTATACATCGAACCAATTTAGAATGACATAGATCAACTAATTACTAAACACATCATTAACAGAGAGTAATTAAAGCATGGAAGGGAGTACTATCTGAAGTCGAAATGGACCTTTTAGCCAAGGATTCCTTCGTTACTTTGAAAATGAGAACCTCACAAACAAATCGACATGGCATTAAATGTACAAAAAGAAGACTCTCATGAACTTGACTTGACTGAACCTTGATTTTTAATGACGTTAATGTAGCTATTTCGTGGAAAACTACTGCATTTTTGTGAGTGTTTAAGGCTGATTTGGAGTTGCGTTTCATGGCTCAACACCTTCGTCACTATTTTAAACCCAAACAAGAGATCCAACACAGTGATGGACAGGTTCGCAAAGTCATAAGTATTAAAACCATGAGCTCAAGCTAGCTGACATCGACACCGAGAGAATCACATGCCAAACATGACAAAAGGAAATCAAACCTTAATGAGCTATTGCTGAAATTTAAATCAATCCCACTCGGACAGCTAAAATGTAGACTAGCTACTGCTTTAGAACAAGCACTAAGTCGCTTATCTTTTAGCATTCGTAGCAGGTCTTGATAAACACTATTGACTAAATTACACAACAACAAAAAAAGAAACAACCGCTTGCTGATTTCATAAGCTTATATTGAAGCCAAAGATGAACAACAAATCCTACATTAATCTGGACACAACAAACTACAACTCAAACTAGCAGGAATAATAGCTGACAGTACTCAGCAATGCAGCAACTCAAGCAGACATTCAAACTCAAACAGACATTCACATTTCCATAAAAAGAACCATTCAAACAGACATTCAAACTCAGAAAACCAACTCAAAGCTCAACCAAGCATCCCAAAATTGCTCAGTGATGTTTTACTTCTCAGGTTCCAGCAATCGATTCAAACAAACAAAACATTTCAACTCACGTAAAACAACAAAATAAGAGAGTTTGGAAGTGAACCTGAAAATAAACTTTTGATTAATGCAATTGAAGGATTACAACGATTCTCAGAGGAAGCGAGTCCAAACAGAGATCGCAATGAACTCACGAGTCAGCAGCTAAGCCAACAGCTTTGGAGCAACTCGAAACCAACAACACTCAGTCGGCTTCCATTAAATCAAAATAAAATTCAGAAAAAATGAACTCACACTTCAAGTTCAAACCAGATTCACCATGAGAATGAAAACATCTGAACTTCAAGATGAAAAGAAAAAAGGGCTTAGATTAAAGACGAAAACGAATTTATTTTTATTTTGTCACTGGAATTAAACCAAGATGGTTTCAGATAAAAAGGAAAAGAAAAGCTTTATTGGAATTCTCATTTCCATGTGACCTCTCTTCTCTCCAATAAATCCCCCGAATAAATCCCCAGAATCCCTTCTCCTCAAAATCGAATGAGGTCCCTTTTGAAAACGAACCCCTGATGAATATGGGGCTCGGATTGAATTAATCAATCCAATGCCTCACACTCATCCAACGAATCATTCTCAGAACCTTCCAATCGCGTGTTACATCTCAACATCTGGCGAGTGAGAGGAGGGAGAATCTTTGGTGTCAGAGACCGTTAGAAATGGCAAGAGGAGAGAAGGAGGAACGCGTGGTTATGGGTTTGGAATCACTCGCCATGGATTTGGGTGATTTAGGGTCTGATTTGTGTGAGGAAGGCGAGTGAACAGTGTTGGGCGTTTGGGTCTTGGGAGATTAGGGTTCTGTGTATCTCTTGTTTGGTTAACGTTTGGGAACGGGTCGGTTTCGGGGCAGACGGGCAGGCATGCCTTTGGGCTGGGGGAGATTTGGGCGACTCGGAAGGGATTTGGGCTTAACAACCCATTGGCGCAATTGGTTTCTCTTAAAACAAAGAACAGCCCTTTTTATTTTCCCCTCACTTTTGTTTTCTCTTTTTTTTCACTTGTTTTCTTTTCCTTTTCAATTAACAAAATTAAACTCTAAAGCTAAAAGAAAACTGAAAAATTAATTTAATTACCTACTAAGGTATTTTTTAATTACTTAATTAACAAAAATTAAACTCTTTTAATTACTCCTAAAATAAAAGAAGAAATTGCTAACTTAACAAAAAGGCTAAAATGCAAAAATGAGCCATTTTCGTGATTTTTCATTTTTATAAAACGACTAATTTACAATTAACCTAAGAATGTAAAATTAAATCCTAAATGCAAATGCAACATATTTTTGTATTTTTCGTTAATTAAATGAAATAAACGTGCACAGACAAATGCAAACAATTAACGAAAAAATGCTACAAAATCTACGAAATTGCAAATAATGGGAAAACTATTTTGTTTTGAATTTATGGGAGTAATTCATATAGGGCAAAAATCACGTGCTCACAACTGCCCCTATTTGCTCTGAAACACGAAGAGTTTTCGTGCAAAGATAAAGTGAGCGG
This sequence comes from Nicotiana attenuata, assembly GCF_001879085.1. Taxonomy (NCBI): domain Eukaryota; kingdom Viridiplantae; phylum Streptophyta; class Magnoliopsida; order Solanales; family Solanaceae; genus Nicotiana; species Nicotiana attenuata. The sequence goes on along the minus strand of NW_017670760.1, from coordinate 262,207 downwards.
ATACGAGCGATTTTTGCCCATTTGAATACTCCGTGGGAAGCATTTTTGAAAGATTTGACTGCACCCTGCTCCCGAGGTTGCCTACATATCCTTGGCTATAAAGGAATCAGGTCAGTGTAGTTCGGGAAGTTTCGGTAGCTGGGACTACCATGAAGCTGTGGTTTCACTGTTGCTGCTACTGCTTACTGAACCCCTTATTACACCATGTCAAAATAAAAGAAGTTAGACTAGACTATGATCTATGCGTTACGAAAATCCTATCTATATCTTCAAACTTGATCTTGTGATTCCTGTTGCCTTTTGACTTGTATTCCCCGGGTGAAGTTCCTTTGTTGCCGACTTGAAACTGACACTTGAACTGTATTCCCGTGCTCTCCAGGTGGGCGCCCGATTGCCGACACTTCAACCGTATTCCCGTGCTCTCCAGGTGGGCGCCCGATTGCTGAACTTGAACCGTATTCCCGTGCTCTCCAGGTGGGCGCCTGACTGCTGAACTTGAACTGTATTCCCGTGCTCTCCAGGTGGGCGCCTGATTGCTGAACTTGAACTGTATTCCCGTGCTCTCCATGTGGGCGCCTGATTGTTGAATTTGAACTGTATTCCCGTGCTCTCCAGGTGGGCGCCTGACTGCTGAACTTGAACTGTATTCCCGTGCTCTCCAGGTGGGCGCCTGACTGCTGAACTTGAACTGTATTCTCGTGCCCTCCAGGTAGGCACCTGATTTCAACAAAATAGACAAAACAAAGAAAATTTTCTGCCCCAGTTTGGTAGCAGGGCACATCTGTGAGTGTTAAACTGATTAATGTTACCAAATATTCTAAGAATTTGAAAGCTAGATCCCATTATCCAGGAGAGTCCTGACAACTCCTAATTAAATGACAGTTTTATATCTAAATAATATCTTCTAAAGGTATTACTTCCACTAAATCTTGTTATCTAAGAGGGTCTTAAAACTACATCCCATTATCCAGAAGGGTCGTGAAAATCAAAATCAAGTCTTATCTTAAGAGTGACAACTTTTACGGCTGAATAATACTACCCTACAACAGAACTCTTACGGCTGAATTATACTTCCCTACAACAGATCATATGCTAAATCTTGTTATCTAATGGAAATCTTAAAGCTAGGTCCCATTATTCAGGAGGGTCCTGACAACTCCTAATCGGATTCTATCTCAGACATGCAAACTTTTAAGCCAACTTATATTTATGCTAGATTTTGCTATTCATGATTGTTTTGAATTTTAAACTTGGTCCCATTTTCCAGGAGGGTCCTGAAAATTTACGGTCAAACCTGTTTGGTGCTTGCCTTTCCTTACGGAGGGTTTCTCCGAAATAAACAAAATTTTCTGCCCCTGTTTCAATCAAAGAAAAATCTTGTTAGTTTAAAATGTGGTGGTTAGTTTGTGGCATTCTTGCTGAAAGTGGCCTCCCCGCTGTCGCGCTTTGTTTTGAATGACTTCCTCAAACTGGCCAAGAACCGCTTGACTTTCCGAATGACTTTCAACCCCCATGACCTTGGATGACCCGAGTGTTCTATACCCAAATCGTTATGTTACATCTCTGACCCGTCTATTTGAACCTCTGCATCTCCCATGAAATTTCCAAACCATTTCACCGATGGAACTTCTACTGACCTTTTATCCCATTTCACATCGTGCTATCTTTAGCAATGCCTTGATCGCCCTGTGCTTTGTGCAACTTTGGGAGCCGGTAGTGAGCTTTGAAATCCTTTCTTATTTGCTTAAACAGAACTGACATTGGAAGCATTTTAGAGAAATAAACCCCAAAAGAAATGAAATGCAATTACTTTGAGAGTTAGGGATAAGAAAATCCAAAACTGGAAGACTTTCTGAAGGGGAAAAAGAAAAGAGACTTATCTGAGTGGAGCAGCTGGCACCAATGATCATGACATGCATTTCGGATTAATCGGCCCGGTATGTCCAACCAATCAGCTTTCAGTTGTCGTACTTTATGCCCCGAGATCTTCAAAACCCAATTTCTTCACCAAAACCATGTCCTTGTTCGGCCTGCGGTGCCCCGAAGGGTTTTTACCAGCAAACCTCTCTCATTTGTTCATCTCTCAACTCACTTTCGCCTTAAGGTGCCCGTGAGGGTTTTCACCAATAAGACTCTCTCATTTTTGATTTCTCTCAGCTTTCATCGCCTTACGGTGCCCGTGAGGGTTTTCACCAATAAGACTCTCTCATTTTCATTTTCTTGCTTAGATCGGAGTGTTGCCCCTGACATGAATCACCTCTACTTGCTCGACTTGGCATCCCTTGAAGACTGATCGGAAGGTCTTTCTTTGGACCGTAATGTGGGTTTTTTGGATAAGGTTAGAAAGAAAGGGTATCAAAAAGCTCAAAATAACTCAACTGGGTTCAGAATTACAACTTTCGGAATCAGATTTCCTACAACAAACACAACTTCTGCCCCAGTTTCTTTGCTTGGGGACTTTTGGCTTTTTACTTTGATGTGACCGAACCGTGAGGTTGCCTACGTATACTTAAAAGGAATCAGGTCGAACGTAGTTCATGTCATAGGAATTACTTTGTTGTTGTGATTTTTCTTTTCTTTTTCTTCCTCTTTCTCTTCTTTTCTTTTCTTTTTCTTCCTCTTTCTCTTCTTTTCTTTTCTTTCTTCCTTTTCTCTTTGTTATTTTGTTGTTTTTTTCTTTTTCTTTCTCTTCTCTTTTTCTTTTTTTTTTCTTTTTTTCTCTTTTCATTCTTTTTCTTTTCTCTTTTTCCTTTACTTAACTTTCACGCTTGTGTTTTTGATTTTTGCTACCGATTCCAAAAGAGGGGTAAGAAAAGAAATAAATAAGGCTCAAAGGGGTAAAAAGGATAAAGTGTTTAGATAGCAGAACAAAATGCCTTCGTCATTCCAATCTTCAAAACATGCCAAGTACAAACAACACAATTAAACAAACCAAGGAAAATATTTGTAACATCTTTTGATTGTACCAGACTTGATAACCATATCCACACATCCGCCTTCTACATTTGTCAATTTTAAAGCACCGTTGGACAACACTCTTCGTTACCACGAACGGCCCCTGCCAATTTGGGGCAAACTTGCCTTTGGCCTCAGCCTGATGTGGAAGGATACGTCTCAACACTTGCTGACCCACTTCAAACTTCCGTGGACGTACCTTCTTATTATATGCTCTTGCCATTCTCTGTTGATACAACTGGCCATGACACACTGCTGCCAATCTTTTCTCATCGATCAAACTCAATTGTTCCAGGCGGGTTTTGACCCACTCATCATCATCAATTTTGGCTTCCACGACAATCCGAAGGGATGGGATTTCAACTTTTCAGAATTAGCTTGGCTTTTAAGACTGGGCCGAAGATTCCTCATGCATGTCATGTCGTTGAAACCAGCATAAAAAGAACTGTACAAGGAAGAAAAGAAAAACAAAAATAAAACTATCAGGAATGATGAAAAAGGGAAATTGCATTTCTTTGAAATCTAAAGATAACAAGGTTTATACATCCAAACGGACGGAACATAGAATCTGAATTACATCCCTGGAATAATCCGGATAAACTGAAAGAAAATCAAAGCAAACTACCAAAACTCCTTCCGGGTAGGGAGAAGAGTAGCTTCCCAATTGTTAATCTTTGCACTTGGCCTGACAAATTGCACATCTGCCTTGCTAGAACCCTCTCCAATTTCCACCATGTTCACATCGTCGAACAACTTCTCGAACCTTTCAATCAACTCTTTATCAAGATCAACCACAGAACTAGGAACTGTTGTTACTGGGCGCTTCCTGGCGCCTGGCTTGATAATGACAGGATCTGTGCGGGCACCCTCCACAATCATGACAGGCTTGTTCGCCACTTCTGGCACAACCACTTTTACCCTTTCTTGTTTCGTTGCAACCTCACTTGAGGACCCCTTCTTGACTATCGCAGATGGTTCACTGTTTGTCCCGCTCAACCTGATCACTGATTTCTCACTTGCTGACTTTTCAACCGGCCTGACCTCACTGGACCGAATCCTCATGACGGTCTGTGAAGGCTTCTTAGGCTCCCCTCCCTTATGCACTATCTCAATCATATTTGTATCCTGATGGGTCGGCAACGGGTTCTGGTTGATGTTAGGCGCCTCTAGAGCTTGGACTTCAATCCGATTTGCATCAATGAGCTCTTGGATAGTATTTTTCAATTGCCAGCATTCTCCGTGTCGTGCCCCGGAGCACCTGAACAATACTCGCAAGTTACAGAATAATCAAGATTTCTCGGGGGAGGATTTGGCAATTTTGACTCGATCGGCCTCAGCATGTCCAATTGTCTCAGCCTGTGGAACAAATTAGTATAGGACTCTCCCAATGGAGTGAAGGTTTTCTTCTTCTACACCCTCTCGTTCTTAAATGCTTGATTGGGCCAAAAATCTGGTCTAGAAGGGTTTCGATAGGCTCGTGGGGGCGGGTAGGTGTCTTTTGGGGCTGGCGCACGCCATTGTGCGTGGGCAGGAGGTCGGCTGTATGTTTGGGCATGGTGGACAGAAAAATGGGGGGTCTAGTGGTGGGTAGTAGTGTTGGGGTGGATTATACGGGGTATGGGGGTAGGTTTGGTGTTGGGGAAGAGGCTGATGATAGTGGTGAGGTGATCCCCTAGGTTCGAACCAAGCTCCTGAATCAATCGTTGCTACATCCTCTTTCTTCTTCTTTCCAATTACTCCCCCGGTTCCACTTTGAATGGCCTGGGTGGTTGCCTTAATAGCCGAATAGCTTATGATTTTGTTTGACTTAAGTCCTTCTTCTACCATACCGCCCATCTTCACCACTTCATTGAAGGACTTGCCTATAGCTGATACCAGATGACCGTAATAAGTAGGTTCTAATGCCTGCAGAAAATAATCCACCATTTCTCTTTCTTTCATTGGAGGGTCCACCCTTGCTGCCTTCTCTCTCCACCGGAAACCATACTCCCTGAAACTTTCATTGTGATTTTTCTCAATTTTTGTCAAGGACAGCCGATCCGGAATAATCTCAAGATTGTACTGGAAGTGACAAGCGAATGCCTGGGCTAGATCGTCCCATGTATACCACCTTCCATGATCCTGCCGAGTGTACCACCCCAGCGCTGAACCACTCAGACTCTGACTGAAATAGGCCATTAGTAACTTGTCTTTCCTGCCAGCTCCCCTCATTTTGCTACAAAAACCTCTCAAATGTGCCACTAGATCACCGTGTCCATCATACAAATCAAACTTGGGCATCTTAAACCCAGCAGGCAGTTGCACATTTGGAAACAGACATAGATCTTTGTAAGCCACACTTAATTGACCTCCCAACCCCCGCATGTCTCTGAATGACTGTTCCAGGCTTTTAACTTTCCTGAACATCTCCTCCTGTTCGGTATTTTTAGATGGATTCTCAGCTTCCACAGGGAGATCAAAACGAGGAGTGTAGGAATAGGGTTCTGGAGCTTTGAAAGTGGGCTCCGGGGGGTAATATTGGTTATCATGAGCTTGGAACAAAAGCTCGCTGGAGGATCTGTGGAATGTAGCGGGAGGGGGTGCCACGAAGACAGGAGTGGCTGGTGGAGGAGGGTACGGAATTGGTTTGGGTGGTGGAGCTGGTGGTGTTTGGGAGGTGGTGCTCTGGTAGTGTTGGTAAATGGGGAAGCTCGGGGACGAATCGGTAGCAGGAGGTTTCTGAGACTGAGCCAATGGTGGATGAAAGCAGGGTTAGCGGGGTAAGCTGGTGGTGGGTGCCCTTTTGCCCATGCTTGGTACATCTCGGCCATCTGATGTTTCAGCTTATACATCTCTTCTTTCATCACATTAACATCCAACTCATCCACCTCTCTCGAAGGATCGATAACACTCACATCAAGTTCCTGGTTGGCCATGATCAACTTGTTTTTGGACCGGGTGTTGTATGGGTGAGTTGCCAGAATGCCACACAAACTAACCACCTTCCTGTTACTTGACGACAACAACAAACTTGTTAGCGATCAGGGTTTAACAGATAGGCAACTGCACATTTGGGGAATGAATGCACCTAAGCAGTTAACCGTTTCTATTATGCATTTGATCGGTTGCTTGCGTCATCCCGACTTTTCCTTATTTCCATTTGCAACTTCCCTTTCTCTCTTTTTCACTTACGCCTTTCTCTGCTTGATTTCTCGTTGTTCTTTATTCTCTCATTTTTGTTTTGCCATTGTTTCCTTCTCACGGTTTTTTATTTTCTCTCTTTTTTTCCTTTGTTTTTCCTCTCTTTTTTTCTTTTCTTTTCTCTCTTTTTTTTTTTTTTCTTTCTTTTGGTTATGGTCGAATCCTATGGAGATTGCCTACGTATCATGACNGGCAACCGCACATTTGGGGAATCAATGCACCTAGCAGTTAACCGTTTCTATTATGCATTTGATCGGTTGCTTGCGTCATTCCCGGACTTTTTCTTATTTCCATTTGCTAACTTCTCTTTTTCTCTCTTTTGTTCTTTTTATTCTTGCCTTTCTTTGCTTGTTCCCTTTGTTTTTATTCTCTCATTTCTCTCTCTTGTTTTGCCATTGTTTCCTTCTCACGGTTTCTTATTTCTTTCTCTTTTTCTTTTCTTTTTTCTCTCTTGTTTTTCCTCTCTTTTTTTTTCCTTTTTTTTTTGGTTATGATCGAATCCTATGGAGATTGCCTACGTATCATAACCCCGCATGAATCAAACCAAGCGTAGTTCTGGGGGATGAGTGTAAAACTAAATAATAAAACATTTATGGGATTTTCAAATTTTTCATAAAAAACAAATGCTTTGATTACAACGACTCAAAAACTAACAGACTCGAAAAGGAAACTAACAGATTCTGATGAAAAGATGAAAATACATACTCAAAAACAAACTGACAGACTCCAACAGAAAGATGAAAATACAGATTCACAAACAGCTAACAGACTCCAAAAATCATGAATACATTAATGCCTCAACTGCTCCTGGGGCCCGCAGGACATCATTCGGTCTCGCCACGGGCCTACGTGCCAAATCCCCTTGGAGATGATAGAGATCTTCCATTATCTGGCGGACAAAGGTCATTATAGTGGCAAAGAACATGGATCTAGTCATGTCCTCACAACTACTGCATTTCATCGCGATGTAGTCGGCGATCCTTCTGACCCTCTCTCTTATGACACCCTTTTCTTGCAACAAACGCCCAATCTGCTGGGCCCTACCTTCCAAAGTTTGTTCAGCTACTTGATTCTGTTCTTGAAGTTGTTGCAAATCTCTTTCTAACTGTGCCATTGCTGCATAATAGTGTTCTCTTTCAGCCTTAAAGTCTTTCACCTGCTTGATCATTTTGTTCTCAACGATGATGACCCTTTTCTTCAACCCCACAACCTCATTGTCGTATTCCTCTTTTAACTGTTTAACTAGGCGCGCTCGTTCCTCCATATTCTTAGCCAATTTTGTTCGAGCCCTGGCTAGTTCACCCTCTGCTTTGTTNCTACGTTTCGACGTACGTCGTCGGCGTACGACGTCTCTAGTTCTGCACTTTTTCTTTTCACCCTCATCCGCTGCGGCTTGCAAACCGTTCTCGAATTGGAGGTCGTTGACTTGCTTTTCTAGCTTGCTTATGGTAGCTCTGTACTCATTTTCTTTGGCTAACCAATCCCATTGCGCTTGTGACGCCTCAGCAAATTTCTGAAGATGAGGTCTTTTGGCCGGCCTTCCAAACTCAATTTCCCTTTTATACCAAGTAAGGTACCCTGGTGACACTTCACCTTTGGATAGATCACGCACACAGGTATTTGACGTCAAATACTGGCACTCGCTCTAAATCTGGCGGACTGTTGCTTCATGAAACTGACCATCAGGACCAATCTCGACTGCCTGGGCACTAAGATCTTCATCTTTTGGAACTATTTGACATCTCACCAGCTGTCTCAAAACCCGGTATGGGGCATAAGGCTGGATACTCCTGAGACCCATCAAGAAGAAATGAGGCCCGGTAGCTAGCATGTATATGATCTCATCTATAGGAAGCCATCCAAACGTCCACTCTATTTGATTTGCAGTGATGGAACGGAGGTGTGATATCCATTCTGTGACCCCCTTCGGCAGGCTAAACCCGTCAATCCTTGTATAAAATTCCTCTATGCAGTTCTTCGCTGTCGATCCATAACTCATGTATTGAGGACGATGACATAGGTGTTCAATCATCCACATCTGTAGCAAGAGGTTGCACCCTTCAAAAAAGTCTCCCCCGACTTTGCAGGCTGTGAGAGCGCGGAAGATTTCAGACACTATCAGGGGTGCGAGGTTGCTTTTGGCTTGAGTAAGCAAAGTGCTGACTACCCCAGCTATCCGTATGTCGATGTTCCCGTCTTTCCTAGGAAACACCAAAAGACCCAAGAATACCACCATAAAAGCAAAGCACTGGTGTTCTTCCCATTTGAGGCGATTCCCTTTGCTACAAATTTTGTTTTCTGGATTGTTAAACCCTCCTATGTGACCGTATCTCTGATATATAAACTGCGGAGTGGAAAAGCCAGCTGCCAAGTCTGGGTTATGGACCCTCCTGCTTATCCTTAAGGAATCTAGGAATCTGTGCACAACGACGACTCTTGGCGCAACCAGATACTTGTGTCTCAGAGGAACCTCAGCACTCCCAATATATTCGACTCTTTCTTCCAAAGTTGGGGCGAGTTCAAATCTGAGAAATGAAGCACGTTGTGGGCCGGGTCCCAGAATGTAACCAACGCCTTTATGATGTCCCCTCTAGGCCTGATCTTCAGCAACCCGGTAAGACCTGCCAAGTATAGATTGACCTTATCTTGCCCTGATTTACCCAGATCTTCCCACCACACACACAGCTCCAAGGGGATTTTGTTCATGACTTTTATTGGCAAATTTTGACTCGTGCTCATTCTGCACATTTATTAGGGTGATTAAGAAAAAATCATGATTCATTTGACTCAAAAACAAAGCTGACACTTTTTTTCAGATTTTCATTTCAAAGGTAAAACCCGGCTTTGCAAATACGGCCTTTCAGCACTTCCGAGAGGGGAAGATTTTAAGCTGTGCTTGCCAACCGGCCTAAAAATTTGAAAAGAAACCAAAGGCGGCTGTTCTTGCAAAAACAGCCTTCCAGCGTCCTTTTTGGGCTATTTTAGACAAGAATCACCGCTTATTAAAAATAAATTTTTTTTCTTTTTGGGGTATTTTTGCAAAAAGGAAAGTTGGACCCGATGGGGGTTGCGTACGTATCCCACATCCGGTGAGAATCAAACTGGCGTAGTTCGGGCAATTTTGACAAAATAAAAACCAACCTTTTTTCTTCTTTTTCACAAAAATTTTCTTTTCTTTTTTTTTTTCAAAATTTCGGCAGAGTTTCAGTATATTTTGGACATTGGTTTTTCAAAAATAGACAATTATCACTCTCAGTCCTCACATTGACTTTCCTTCTCAACTTTTCCCCTATAAGCCGGTCAACATGCAAATTCGAAACAAATGAATGCACAAGTAGCAAGTAAGATGCATCAGGATGGTCTTTTCATTTCGGGTACACCTGTCCTAGACAGACCCAACCCCTGTGTTGCGTCTTTAAAGTCAAATGCACATGATGCAAACAAACGTTCCTACTAGGGATTCGGCATGAGGCTGAGTTATTCTAGGTTCAAAACCTGGGTATTTGTTCTAGACTTGTGTACCCAAGCGGACAACTCGAGCCGAGGAGGGGGCTACATACCGGGAACCATAAGGCCATCCGGCTTAGTAACTTGTCCGAGCCTCTTTCTCATTTCAAGGTATGACACTAACAGAATAGGGAGTCACGACCAGCGAGCACATCCCCGAAGATGAGAAGAGAAGGGTTTCGTAGTAGTTTATATACAGTCCAGATAATATGAAAGCAGTAAAAGCAACATTTAGAAAATTAGGCCCAAGCATGTAATGAAATCAGATAATAGATAAAGCCAAAAACAATTCATCTAAGCTCGAATTCTGAACCCTGAATCAGAGATTTTGGGTTCTTGTCCCCAGCAGAGTCGCCAGAGCTGTCACACCTCCTTTTTACCTACACCTGAAGGTAGTACAAGGGAGTTTTTCCAATTAAAGGACAATCGAAACGGGATTTATTTATTTAAAGAATTCAGAGTCGCCACTTGGGATAATTTATGGTGTCCCAAGTCACCGGTTCAAACCCCGAATCGAGGAAAAGATTGACTCTGTTTTACAGTCCGCGAACCAGAAATCCGGGTAAGGAATTCTGTTAACCAAGGAGAAGGTATTAGACATTCCCGAGTTCCGTGGTTCTAGCACGGTCGCTCAACTGTTATTATTGGCCTATTATCTGATTTTATTACAAGTTTTAAACCTACATGCATTTTAACTTTAAACCGCTTTTAACCATTTTTTAAGAGAGATTGCAACATTATTTAAAATACGTCTTGAACCACGTCACATAAATGCACCCGCGGCTCTCAGCATATTTTATCTAACATTGTTGAGATTTGGATTTGGGTCACATAAATGTGCACTCGAGTTTAGGAAAGTAAACTATTAAATAAACGCGCCTAAAGCAACTACTCGTTTGCAACTATGTGAGGGCCATGAAAATTCAACTAAATGGCACGCCTCGATTTCTAAGGATAAACGAGATTAATTAAACGAGGGCCATGCAATTGAGATTTTTGTTCGGCATGGAAAACCTCGATTTATTCTAACTTCTAGACTTAATTATGAGGGCCATAGCTATTTGTGTTGTTAAATATGGCACACCTCAACCAGTCTACTTTTAAAACACCCAATTAGTTAACTAAAGAAGATTTACGGAACTTCTACTTACTTAAGCAAAACTTCAATCCTACTAATTAGGTAGCAGGCATCAAATTAAAGGATCAATTAATTCAAAACCAGATGGCTTTAATAAGTAGCCATAGATCAAACCAACTCGGATTGCTTTCAGGCTTGGGCCTCAATGAGCCCACTTCTTAAAGAGGGGAAGATGGGCAAGAATTATGGAAGATGTGGCTTATGTCGTAGCTGTGCCTACGATGGCTTGCTGAAGCAAATTGCAGCCTTCCTCTTCTAATTATTATTCTTTCAACTTCAACAAAAGAGATAAATGAAACCAACTAATAACATCTGTTACTTCAATTTAATCAAACAAACAAGTTATAGCCATGGATGAATTCACAAAATCCTCTAAGGTGAAACAAGACAAGATGATAACGAAAGAAGCAACCAAACAATGGCCTTTTGATCCTCTTGATCCCCTTTCAAGCTATTATCTTAGATCTTTGTCTAACTATCAAGTCATGCTCATGAGTAGACGACCTCACCTCGATAATACCATTAGAACAAGACACACAAACACTTCAAATATCAGTATACATCGAACCAATTTAGAATGACATAGACCAACTAATTACAAAACACATCATTAACAGAGAGTAATTAAAGCATGGAAGGGAGTAGTAACTGAAGTAGAAATGGACCTTTTAGCCAGAGATTCCTTCGTTACTTTGAAAATGAGAACCTCACAAACAAATCGACATGGCATTAAATGTACAAAAAAAAGACTCTCACGAACTTGACTTGACTGAGCCTTGATTTTTAATGACGTTAATGGAGCTATTTCGTGGGAAACTACTGCATTTTTGTGAGTGTCTAAGGCTGATTTGGAGCTGCTTTTCATGGCTCAACACCTTCGTCACTATTTTAAACCAAACAAGAGATCCAACACAGTGATGGACAGGTTCGCAAAGTCATAAGTATTAACACCATGAGCTCAAGCTAGCTGACATCGACACCGAGAGAAATACATGCCAAACATGACAAAAGGAAATCAAACCTTAATGAGTTATTGCTGAAATTTAAATCAATCCCACTCGGACAGCTAAAATGTAGACTAGCTACTGCTTTAGAACAAGCACTAAGTCGCTTATCTTTTAGCATTCGTAGCAGGTCTTGATAAACACTATTGACTAAATAACACAACAGCAATAAAAGAAACAACCGCTTGCTGATTTCATAAGCTTATATTGAAGCCAAAGATGAACAACAAATCCTACATTAATCTGGACACAACAAACTACAACTCAAACTAGCAGGAATAGTAGCTGACAGTACTCAGCAATGCAGCAACTCAAGCAGACATTCAAACTCAAACGTACATTCACATTTCCATAAAAAGAACCATTTAAACAGACATTCAAACTCAGAAAACCAACTCAAAGCTCAACCAAGCATCCCAAAATTGTTCAGCTTCTCATGTTTCCAGCAATCGATTCAAACAAACAAAACATTTCAACTCAGGTAAAACAGTAAAATAAGACAGTTTGGAAGTGAACCTTAAAATAAACTTTTGATTAATGCAATTGAAGGATTACAACGATTCTCAAAGGAAGCGAGTCCAAACAGAGATCGTAATGAACTCACGAGTCAGCAGCTAAGCGAACAACTTTGAAGCAACTCGAAACCAACAACACTCAGTCGACTTCCATTAAATCAAAATAAAATTCAGAAAAAACGAACTCACACTTCAAGTTCAAACCAGATTCACCATGAGAATGAAAACGTCTGAACTTCAAGATGAAAAGAACAAAGGGCTAAGATTAAAGACGAAAACGAATTTTTTTTTTATTTTGTCACTGGTATTAAACCAAGATGGTTTCAGATAAAAATGAAAAGAAAAGTTTTATTCGAATTCTCATTTCCAGGTGACCTCTCTTCTCTCCAAAAAATCCCCCGAATAAATCCCCAGAATCCCCTCCCCTCAAAATCGGATGAGGTCCCTTTTGAAAACGAACCCCTGATGAATATGGGGCTCCGATTGAATTAATCAATCCAACGCCTCACACTCATCCAACGAATCGTTCTCAGAACCTTTTAATCACGTGTTACATCTCAACATCGGGCGAGTGAGAGGAGGGAGAATCTTTGGTGTCAGAGACCGTTAGAAATGGCAAGAGGAGAGAAGGAGGAACGCGTGGTTATGGGTTTGGAATCACTCGCCATGTATTTGGGTGATTTAGGGCTTGATTGTGTGAGGGAGGCGAGTGAACAGTGTTGGGCGTTTGGATCTTGGGAGATTAGGGTTATGTGTATCTCTTGTTTGGTTAACATTTGGGAACGGGTCGGTTTCGGGGCAGACGGGCGGGCATGCCTTTGGGCTGGGGGAGATTTGGGCGACTGGGAAGGGATTTGGGCTTAACAACCCATTGGCCCAATTGGTTTCTCTTAAAACAAGAACAACCCTTTTCATTTTCCCCTCACTTTTGTTTTCTCTTTTTTTTCACTTGTTTTCTTTTCCTTTTCAATTTACAAAATTAAACTGTAAAGCTAAAAGAAAACTGAAAAATTAATTTAATTACCTACTAAGGTATTTTTTTTAATTACTTTATTAACAAAAATTAAACTCGTTTAATTACTCCTAAAATAAAAGAAGAAATTGCTAACTTAACAAAAAGGCTAAAATGCAAAAATGAGCCATTTTCGTGATTTTTCATTTTTATAAAATGACTAATTTACTAATTAAACTAAGAATGTAAAATTAAATCCTAAATGCAAATGCAACATATTTTTGTAGTTTTCATTAATTAAATAAAATAAACATGCACAGACAAATGCAAACAATTAACGAAAATAATGGGAAAATTATTTTGTTTTGAATTTATGGGAGTAATTCATATAGGGAAAAAATCACGTGCTCACAATATTCCATCTCCTCCTAGGCCTCAGGAGCCTTATTATGCACCTCCAGTATCTAGTGCGCCTCATGCGCGGGGTGCTTTCAGTGGTCAGTCTAGCATACCTGGCCCGAGCCAGTCACAGCTGCCACGTCCTCCCAAAGCTTGTTTTGAGTGTGGTGACACACACCATATGGTGAGGGATTGCCCCAGACTTAGGAGGGGTGCGCCTCTACATACTTCTCAACCACAGCGTGCCCCACAGAGTTCTCAAGCTATGGTTACAGCTCCAGTTGCTACCCCACCTGCTAGAGGTTGCCCTAGAGGGCGAGGACATGCCAGATACTATTCCCTTCCTGCCTGTACTGAGGTTTTCGCTTCCGATCCTGTCATCACAGGTATTGTCCTGGTCTGTCATAGAGATGCATCAGTTTTATTCGATCCAGGCTCCACTTATTCTTATGTGTCCTCTTATTTTGCCCCGCATTTGGGCATATCTCGGGACTCTTTGAGTTCCCCTGTTTATGTTTCAACTCCTATAGGAGATTATCTTATTGTGGACCGCGTTTATCGGTCGTGTGTGGTTGCTCTTATTGGTTTTGAGACTAGAGCCAATTTATTGTTGCTCAGCATGGTAGATTTTGATGTTATCTTGGGCATGGACTGGTTGTCGCCCCATTATGATATTCTTGATTGTCACGCCAAAATCGTGACGCTGGCTATGCTAGGTGTACCGCGAGTTGAGTGGAGGGGTACTTTTGATCACACTCTTAGTAGAGTTATTTCTTTCCTTAAGGCTCGGCGAATGCTTGAGAAGGGGTGTGATGCGTATCTAGCTTATGTGAGAGATGTCAGTATTGATACCCCTACAGTTGATTCAGTCCCAGTAGTACGGGATTTCTCTGATGTGTTTCCAGCTGATCTTCCGGGCATGCCGCCCGATAAAGATATTGATTTTGGCATTGATCTGTTGCCGGGCACTCAGCCTATTTCTATTCCTCTGTATCCTATGGCCTCTCCTGATTTGAATGAGTTGAAGGATCAGTTACAGGAATTGCTTGATAAGGGTTTTATTAGGCCCAGTGTATCACCTTGGGGTGCTCCTGTCTTTTTTGTGAAGAATGTTGGTTCTATGTGTATGTGCGTTGATTATCGCCAGTTGAACAAAGTTACAGTGAAGAACCGTTATCCTTTACCCCGTATTGACAATTTGTTTGACCATCTACAGGGTGCACGCGTGTTTTCTAAGATTGACTTGCGTTCAGGTTACCATCAGTTGAAGATTCGGGAGCCAGATATCCCGAAGATTGCTTTCAGGACTCGGTATGGTCATTACGAGTTCCTTGTTATGTCATTTGGGCTGACCAATGCCCCAGCAGCCTTTATGCATTTGATGCACAGTGTGTTCTGGCCATATCTTGACTCATTCGTCATTATCTTTATTGATGTTATTCTGGTGTATTCCTGGAGTCGGAAGATCATGAGCAGCACCTGAGGACAGTGCTCTAGACTTTGAGAGAGAAGAAGTTATATGCTAAGTTCTCAAAATGTGAGTTTTTGTTGGATTTTGTGGCGTTCTTGGGTCACGTGGTTTCTAGTGAGGGGATAAAGGTGGATCCGAAGAAAGTGGAAGTAGTGTAGAGTTGGTCCAGACCATCCTCAGCTACAGAGATTCGTAGTTTTCTTGGCCTGGTGGGTTATTACCGTCGATTTGTTGAGGGATTTTCATCCATTGCAGCACCTATGACCAGGTTGAACCAGAAGGATGCTCCGTTCTAGTGGACGGAAGAGTGTGAGGCGAGCTTTCAGAAGCTCAAGACAGCTTTGACTACAGCCCCAGTTTTGATATTGCCTTCAGGTTCGGGGTCTTATACTGTCTATTATGATGCCTCGAGGATTGGCCATTGAGCGGTATTGATGCAAGGCGGTAGGGTGATTGCCTATGCGTCCAGACAGTTTAAGGTACATGATAAGAATTATCCTGTCCATGATCTCGAGTAAGCTGCTATTGTTCACGCCGTGAAGATATGGCGTCATTATTTTTACGGTGTGCCTTGTGAGATTTATGCTAGTCACCGGAGTTTGCAGCATCTGTTCAAGCAGAAGGATCTTAATTTGCATCAGAGGAGGTGGTTAGAGGTGCTGAAGGACTATGATATCACTATTTTGTTTCACCCGGGCAAGGCCAATGTGGTGGCCGATGCTTTGAGTCGCCGGGCAAAGAGTTTGGGGAGTTTGGCCTATTTACCAGCAGTAGAGAGGCCCATGGCGATGGATGTTCAGTCCTTAGCCAGTCAGTTTGTGAGGTTGGATCTTTCGAAGCCCAGTCGGGTCCTTACTTTGTGGTTTCTCAGTCTTCCTTGTTTGATTGTATTCGGGAGCGCCAGTTTGATGACCCTCATTTTCTTGTCCTCAAGGACAAGGTTCTGCATGGCGATGCTAGAGATGTGACTATTAGTGATGACGGGGTATTGAGGATGTAGGGTCGAATTTGTGTACCCAATGTTGATGGGCTTCGGGAGTTGATTCTAGAGGAGGCTCATAGTTTGCGGTATTCCATTCATCCGAGTGCTGCGAAGATGTACCAGGATTTGAGACAACACTATTGGTGGAGGCGGATGAAGAAAGACATAGTTGGGTTTGTAGCTCGGTGCCTCAATTGTCAGCAGGTGAAGTATGAGCACCAGAGACCGGGTGGGTTGCTTCAGCAGATAGAGATTTCGGAGTGGAAGTGGGAGCGGATCACCAAGGACTTTGTAGTTGGGCTACCACGGACTTTGAGAAAGTTCGATGCCATTTGGGTGATTGTGGATCGGCTGACCAAGTCCGCACACTTCATTCCTATATGTGCTACCTATTCTTCGGAGCGGTTGGCAGAGATTTATATCCGGGAGATCGTTCTCTTGCATGGTATTCCAGTTTCCATCTTTTTAGATAGAGGTACTCAGTTCACATCACGGTTCTAGAGGGCCGTACATTATGAGTTGGGCGCTCGGGTGGAGTTGGGTACAGCATTTCACCCTCAGACGGACGAACAGTCCGAGTGCACTATTTAGATTCTGGAGGGTCTTGGGATCAGTTCTTGCCATTGGCGGAGTTTGCCTACAACAACAGCTATCAGACCAGCATTCATATGGCACCGTATGAGGCTTTATATGGTAGGCGGTGTAGATCCCCAGTGGTTTGGTTTGAGCCGGGTGAGGCTAGATTATTGGGCACAGACTTGGTTAAGGTGATTCAAGATAGACTCCGTACAGCCCAGTCCAGACAGAAGAGTTACGCGGATCAGAAGGTTGGTGATGTTTCCTATATGGTTTGAGAGCGGGATTTGCTTCGGGTATCGCCTATGAAGGGCGTTATGAGATTTAGGACGAAACGGAAGTTGAGTTCGAGGTATATTGGTCCTTTTGAGATATTGAGGCATGATGGGGAGGTTGGTTATGAGCTTGCCTTACCTCCCAACTTGGCAGGAGTTCATCCGGTATTTTATGTTTCGATGCTCAGGAGGTATCACGGTGATTCGTCGCACGTGTTGGATTTCAGTTCAGTCCAGCTGGACAAGGATCTATCCTATGTTGAGGAGCTAGTGGCGATATTGGACAGGCAAGTCCGAAAGCTGAGGTCAAAGAACATTACATCAGTGAAGGTTCAGTGGCGGGGTCAACCGGTCGAGGAGGCGACCTGGGAGACCGAGCAGGATATGCGCAGCCGTTACCATCATCTTTTCACTACTTCAGGTATGTCTCTATGCTCGTTCGAGGATGAACGTATGTTTAAGTGTAGGAGGATGTAACGACCCGACTGGTCGTTTTAAGAATTAACGCCCCGATCCCCTATTAATTGTTTTTCCCGTCTTTGTTTCTGCTATTGTGAGTTGCCGGGAGGATTTATTTGGAGTTTCGGAGAGTGTTGGTACACTTATTCCCTAAATGAGAGTTTGAGTTTTTGAATTTGGACCGTAGTCGGAGTAGAGTGAATTTGGACCGTAGTCGGGGCCTGTTCGGATTGTGTTTTGGAGGTCCGTAGCTTAATTAGGCTTGAAATGCCGAAGGTTGAATTTTTGAATTTTCCGGTTCGATAGTGAGATATTGATATCTGGGTCGGAATGGAATCCCGGAAGTTGGAGTAGTTCCGTAGTGTTGAATGTGACGTGTGTGCAAAATTTCAGGTCAGTCGGATGAGGTTTGATAGACTATTTGATCGAAAGCGTAATTTGAGAGTTTTTGGAGTTCTTAGGCTCGAATCCATGGTTAATTCGATGTTTAGATGTTGTTTTAGGTGTTTTGAGGATTGGTATAAGTTTGGATAGTGGTATGTGACTTGTTCGTGCTTTTGGTTGAGGTCCTGGGGGCCTCGGGGTGGTTTCGGACGATTAACATGAAGTTTGGAGTTGGGAGTTTGCAGCTGAAGCAGCAGAGTCTGCTGTCATAACCGCAACTGCGGCTTGGGGACCGCAGGTGCGAGCCCGCAGAAGCAGTTGAAGTATCGCAGATGCGGTTAGGGGCGATATGGGATTTGACCGCAGATGCGGCCAAGGCACCGCAGAAGCGGTACTACATCTGCGGAAAGGAAGTCGCAGGTGCGGAAAGTCCCCGTTAATGAAAAGTCGCAGGTGCGACTTGGTCTTCACAGAAGCGGGACCGCAAGTGCGGTCCTAGGGCCGCAGATGCGGTTTCACTAATCAGAAAAAGGGGCAGAATTGAGGGTTTAGTTTCAAAACCTTAGAAATTGATTTGGGAGCTCGGGATTGGCGATTTTGAGAGAGATTTTCACCTGGGTGTGTTGGGTTAGTAATTCTTACTCGTTTTTGATTGTTTTCCATGAATCTATGCTTAGATTCATCCTTTAAATTCGAATTTGGGGTGGAAAAATTCGAGAAAAGTTGGAAAAGTTCTTAGACCTAATTGTTGAGTTGGGATCAAGATTTTGATGTCGGGTTGGAGTAATTTCTACATATATGAACTCGCGAGAGTGTGAGGATTCTGAATTTTAAATTTTACCCTATTCCGAGGCGTGGGATCGGGGAACGTTTTGGTCATTTTTTCTAATTTTGCGTATTAGCTTAGAATTAATTAGTGGAATCAGTTACTTGATGTTATATTTACATTACGCCATTTATTTGAATAGATTTGGGCCATTTAGAGTCGAGCACTCATGACAAGAACGTGGTTTCGAGTTGATTGAGCCGGTTCCAGGTAAGTGGCTTGCCTAACCTTGTGTGGGGGGAACCTCCCCTTAGGATTTGGTATTGTTGATATTTGAAATGCCTTGTACGTGAGGTGACGAGTGCGTACTTGTGCTAATTGTTGAATATCCTGTTTTCATTAAGTAATTATAATTGTGTTTCCCTTTTTCCTATTTATACTGCTTGTAAATTGATGCCTAGTGCTAGCTTAGGGAAGCATGTCTAACTGACTTAATTGCTTTACTTGCTCAAACTGCCTTATTCGGATTATTTACAGCATGCTAGGTTAGGGATACCTGTATACCTTGATATGAAATTGAATTGGATTAAGTATTCTTCGTGTTGCTGCTGTGTATTTACTTTGGGACTACGGGACGGTATCCCGGGAGATCCCCTTACATGTTTACTTTGGGACTACAGATTTGTATTCTGGGAGATCCCCCCTGCAATGGAACTACGGGAATGCACCCGGTAGATTCCCCCAATTTTGGATATTTACATTTGGGACTATGGATCGGTATTCCGGGAAATCCCCGCGCACCATGAGGTGGACTACGGGACGACACCGGGAGATCCACTGGATATTTATATTTAGGACTACAGGACGGTATCCTGGGAAATCCCCGGCTGTTATCTCTGTGTTGAGCTGTATTTCTTCTGTGATTATTTGGCCCTGTTATAGTTGTTATTATTCTTACTATCCTGTGATACTTCTTACTTTTGTACTTAAATTATTCCATCTTACTCTATACTTTCATACCTTGTTTTCATCTATATTGAGTAGGGCCCTGGCTTTCCTCGTCACTACTCGACTGAGGTTAGGCTTCGCACTTACTAAGTGCCGCTGTGGTGTACTCATGCCCTTTCTGCGCATGTTTTTCATGTGCAGATCCAGGTACTTCGACTCAGCCATACTACCCTTGAGGCGAGGCGATTCTCCAGAGACTTCGAGGTATATCTGCCGCGTCCGCAAACCGAGGAGTCCCTTTCCATTCTCTTTTACAGTATTAGCCCTTCTGTATTTACTTTTGTTTAGACATTCCGGAGTTAGACACGTGTAGTTATCCAATAGCTTGTGATTCATGAGATTCCAGGTTTTGGAAAATGTTGTTTCAGTTCGAGAGTTTGTATTGTATATGCCAAGCGGCATCTTAAACGCTTCTTTATGTTATTTTTGCAGTTTATGGCTAGTTTTGTTCTGTTATTTCTTTTTTTCGGAATTTGTTAGGCTTACCTAGTCGAAGAGACTAGGTGCCGCCACGATAGTTCACGGAGGGCGAACTGGGCTTGTGATAAAAAAATGCAGCATCGGGATCTGCACACAGTTCAGAGTATAGTATTAGCACAACCGACCCCATAGGCCAATTGCTTTCCCTCCGCCGGAAGAGAAATATCATATCTCTGAATCGTGCACTGAGTTGATTTCCTTTCAACTCATTCACCGCTCCAACACATAGGCAAGTACCCTGTCATCATATCCATACTGTGCGATAACCATTCATGAGCAACCATAGCAACCTGTGCATAGTCTCAAAGCTCTCCGGAATACTGTTACTGAGCTGAAATGACAAGATATCCTTCCGCAAGGCAACGAAAATAGCCTAATCAACCATGCAGGGGGAAAAACCCCGCTCCATATCGGTAGTACCATCATAATTCTTCAATTCTTTATTTATAATAAGTGGTTCGCATCACGTAAGATTGAGTAGGAAGGAAACAAGGGCATTAGCCTCAAGGAATCAAATCGGACAATGAGGACTCAAGAAGGGAAGTACTCCTAACAGCCCTGTAGCCTCCCGAAGATAAGTACAGACGTCTCCGTACCGATCTGCGAGACTCTACTAGACTTGGTCATGACTCGTGAGACCTAAGGGAACCTAGTGCTCTGATACCATGTTGTCACGATCCAAAATCCACTAAGGATCGTGATGGCGCCGGACATCGCTGTCAGGCAAGCTAATCATAAATACATAATTAAATTCTCGTTTTAAGTATTTGCGAAATCACTTCTTTTATACGTTTAAACAATACATAGTAAATTCCACTGAATAAAAAAATGAAACATTTAACAGATTTTAAAATTTTCGAATAAACCCATAGACATCCCAGAACCCGGTGTCACAAGTGCAGGAGCTCTTTCTAGGAAGCAATACAATACAACAACCGTCTGAAATACAATGGACAGAAAATAAATACAATACGCTGAAAGAGACTATACTAGTTGCGGGTCGCCTCGAGAAATGCAGCTCACCTAGTCCCCGTATCATCCATGTTGCTACGCCCAATAGGCCACTAGAAGTACATGTGCCTGTGCAAGAAAAATGCACAGCAAGTGTAGCATGAGTACGAAAGCAACGTGTACCCAATGAGTATCTCGTCTAATCTCGAAGAAGTAGAAACGAGAGGTCGACTTCGACACTTACTAATGGTCCAATAATGTTATATCAATAATATGTTAAATTGTGGATTTTTATAGACATGATTTTAATCCAATTGAATGAAGCAAGTAAATAATTATTTCTTTTATAGGAAACTTTCCAAATTCCCTTTCATCATTTATACAAATATTCTCAAGCCGGGAAGAGGCTATAACAACTTTAATAAGTTCAAGGCAAGCAATACAAGCATGCGCAAATCACGCCGAGGACGTACGGCCCGATCCAACAATGTTTAAACTGTGCACCGCCAGAGGGTCGAATGGCGCGAACCTTGGATGCATCTATTTACTCTACCGAGGCGTTCGGCCCGTACCAGAACTTAAACACACATAGACAGCGAATCAAGAAGTCATCAGGAAACAATTATCCGAAGAAAACCAATTCTCTTTTAACAATTTAGAAAAATGAAGTTTAATTATTTTTAGAAATTCATTTACCAATTTAGTAGGATTTAAGCAGTTCAACTGTCAATAAGGTTACAGATATTCCAAGTATAGCATGCTTTTGGGTCCTAGACTACCCGGACATAGACATAATAGTAGTTATGCACGGACTCTCGTCACCTCGTGCGTACGTAGCCCCCACAAATAGGAGCACAAATCCAATTAATTCACCTATGGGGACAATTCCCTCTTACAAGGTTAGAAAGAAGACTCACCTCGCTCCGAAGATCCATAACCGGCATTCCACGCCCTTCCGAAGACAGGAATCGATGCTAAATGCTTCAAGCTTGTCGTTGATGTTGAAAATCCTCTCTTGAAACCCTCCAAGGATCACCCAAGCCAAGAGAAGATGAGAGAAAATGGCCAAATCCCGATTTTTAAAACGCTTAGTGCCTCCAGCTCTTTCTACACCTGCGGTCTCTTGACCGCTTCTGCGGTTTTATAGGTGCGAGACCAAATGCCGCTTCTGCGGTCCGGGGCTCCCCAGCCCATTCCGCTTCTGCCCCTCTCTACCGCAGATGTGGTCCCGTATCGACGGCAAAACGACCGCATCTGCGGTCCCAGCTCTCTTCCTCCAATACTGCATCTGCGACCATAGGGCCGCTTCTGCGGCTCCGCACCTGCGGCCCTAGTCTCACAGGTGCGGTTACACCAGCAACCAGTAACTTCAGCTCTTCTTCAAACTCCAAATTCGATTCGTTAACTACCCGGAATCCACCCGAGGCCCCCGGGATCCCAACCAATCATACCAACAGTCCAAAAATACATTACGGACTTGCTCGAGGCCTCAAATCACATCACACAATGCTAAAATCATGAATCGACCTCCAATCCAAGCTTTATGAACTTTAGAATTTCAAACTTCTACTTTCGATGTTTAAACCTTTCAAATCACGTCCGATTGACTTCAAATTTTGCACACAAGTCATATTCGACATTTCGGACCTGCTCCAACTTTCGGAATTGGAATCCGAGCCCGATATCAAAAAGTCAAACTCTCGGTCAAACTTCTCAAAACCTTCAAATTTCTATCTTTAGGCAAATGACTTCAAAATGACCTACGGACCTCCGAATTCACTTCCGATCGCACTCCCAACTCCAGAATCACCATACGGAGCTATTCCCAGACTCGGATTCCCAAACGGACATCGATAACACTGAAATGCACTTCAACCCAAACTTATGAAATTTCTTCCAAAATGCTAACTTCCTCAATAGGCGCCAAAACGCTCCCGAGTCATCCAAAACCCAATCCGGGCATACGCCCAAGTCTGAAATCATCATACGAACCTAATGGAACCTTCATATCCCGATTCCGAGGTCGTTTACTCTGAAATCCAATCTTAGTTAATTCTTTCGACTTAAAGCTTCCGAAATGAGAATTCTCTTTCCAAATCAACTCCGAACTTCTCGAAATTCAATTCCGACCACGCGTACAAGTCATAATACCTGAAGTGAAGCTGCTCATGGACTCAAACTGCTGGACGGCGCGCTAGAGCTCAAAACGAACGGTCGCGTCTTTACATTCTCTCCCACTTAAACACACGTTCGTCCTCGAACGTGCTAAGAACTGTGCTGAGGTTGTCCGAAATCACTCTTTAGCACCTCGAGCACCTACCCGTGCTATCACAACTCAGCTGGGCACCTTAGCTCGATCAATCTGAAGATATCCTTTTTCACTTAAGCAAATAAGCCTTAGAGGCCAGTTCCAACATCCGGAATTCTCTGCCAGGCCTGTTCCAACATACGCTCACCGTATCAATAACTACACGCAACACCAAAACATGACTGCATACCTTAGCTAAATTTACAACTTTCACCACTTTACTCACAGGACCCCAATAACATTCCCTGATCAAATAGATCAAAATTCCTTGAATCTGATGCTCCCATTGCACCTCATGACCTACATAGGTCTTGCTCTAACTCTTACAATACCGCCACGACGGAAGAGATGTGCAGAAATTCTTAACCAACTGCCGAATCAACAAATCATTGGGTCTATTCTCCTGACAAGAAACATCACCTCATCCCGAACCAAATAATGGTCTTAGCTCCTTAATATACTTCATATAATCAAATTGCACTGATCCTAAATCCAATGATCTCGTCTCACCCAGCACGAACTGCTCAGGCAATAAGCCACCCCGGACATGATCAAAAGTCTCATATGATGCCCCAACGTGGCAATAGGCTGCCAATTCAAACGCGATACAAAAGGAGGACGAACACTAGAAGGAACTACTCAACTCGCGTAACTAATATGAACTTTGCCTCAGAAAAATGGGAAGCAAAACACACATAAGATGAAGTATGAAAACTGTATTCAACATTTCACTGTTGCGGCACGCAACCCGATCCAAATAACATACCCATGGCGGCGTGCCACCCGATCTACACATAACACTCACCTAAGGAGATGCACATCGAGCTAAGTTGCTCATTACAACAAAATACCGAATATCGGTCACAAGCACGCTAAGTGCATAATACCACCCCTGAGGGGACATATAGCGCTATAAGCTACAAACCTCAAGCACAACTGAGGTGCGATATACAATCTGAATCTCAAGAGCCATTTTGCTCATATAACATCATCTCTACGCGGAACCTCAACACGTAAGCACTTCACCAAGCCGTCTCACAACTCACACGGCGCAATATATCATTACAGGAAATAACTGACAACGAAATAACACCCTAACTACTCTTCTATAAGGAGCGCATTACTGAAATGAACACATCTGGCCTGATATAGAGCCCATCTTCACATTTGAATTCATCCACAGTCCACAACTCAATAATTTAAGTGCCCTCAAGGCATCAATTCCCAAATCAACGATATCACCACAAGCTTCATACTTGGTTTAAATCTTCAACCAATCAAGTGACTACATGCCATCCTTATACAACCTTCCCGTGGCGCATGCTCCCACAACCTTCCACAACAGATAACAGGTCTGTACATCCAAACCACCGGCCGCACTAACGCTAAAAAGCGATCAAGAATCCCTAACCAGGATGCAAAGCCTTTTGCACAAAACACCGATCTTAGATGACGCTAAAGACAATACCAACTTACTTTAAATGTCGAAACTACTTTCCTGCTCATCCGAGCTCGTGGCATCCTTGTTAACACTAAACTGCAACCTTGATCCTTACTTCAAATTCCATACCGCTCACTGCGCCCAACATGCCAATATTCGATAGAACACGATTTCCATCATAACTCCGGAACCACTAATAGATTAACACTTCATCATATAAAAACCTTCCACTTAACTCATTTCAGGAGAACCATCGCAACACGCAGGTGAATTCTTATAACCGTAGAATATGCAAATCTCCAAGTAGTGGTCTAAACCATCGTAACCCTTTCGGGATCCGCCTACACGTAACAGGCCATAACAGTAGAATACTCCTGAATAACATCAATTACGGCGGCCGACAGGCCTCGCACGTACCGCCACAAGTCACTTGCATGATTTGCTGAAGGAACTGATTACTACCACCAATATGCCAATTCAACTATGGCTAACCAGTCTATCTTCTTCCAATTTATCCTTGATTGCCTTAGAAGTAATAACTCCATTCAACACATAACACACTCCATCCGCACTCATCCCGAGTGACTTTGAATCACGAGACCATGCTATCTCAAATGCCACGAACCATTTCATACCTCCCAAATGCTATACTGCAAGTCAAAACATCATAGAACATTCTGGGCCTCTCCTCATAAGCTGCTACGAAGCTTGATTCTTAATCGTACCTATAGGCATCGAAATCATGAGGCACCATACTTTACCCCTTCGAATTCACTAGGACCGTTGTTGAGAGCCACCCGTTCTGACTTGGCCCCGAATATAATCAACTCCATGATTCTTCTAGCACATGCATACCCTCTCGACGAAGCACCCGGCGGAATCACTTCCCTCGAAACCCGCACTTATACAAGGCATAAATCCTAAATCCTTCCCCAAGTCTGAACATGAGACCATAAGGCCAACCATAGCACACCTTTAACAATTCCTTTGCTCAAATTATCACTTGTGCTCTTTTCCCGTAGCTGAAATAACTTACCAATACGCCGATAACCTGAAACTTCATTAGAAGATAACCATACAACCCATTCGTAGACGGTGGGGCTCTCCCACTTAGCTTGAAGCCACTATTACACAACTCTAAAATTCACCAGGATTCCTTATCTCTTATTGACATAACCATGCGCAATCGACCGCAAAAATTCTCGGAATTTTTCTGCAAAACCCCCTTTTTGTACTCTGAATCATCAACCACATTCGCACGACCGATCTCTTTGCGGTATAACCATTAGAATTCTTCGTAGAAGCTTCGCCAACCACGCGACTGCTAACCTGCTCACAGGGAATAACCCTCCTGAGCCCGAGCTCGCTCTCTAGCTGCACAAGTCCATTCACTCCTCGTGGACATCAATTAAAGGTACGGCAATATCCTTCCTATTCAAAGTTAGGTTGCATCCTCCTTCATATCAAATAGCCCTTCTTCGCCATATCAAATCTCCTGCCGCATAATGGTCCACACTTCAAATTATGTCTGTAGACCCAGCCAGTGAATCCACATACTGCTCTGCCACTCTCCCACTTTGGGCAGACTTACTTCTTTAAGAAACTACTCGACCTCCACGTCTTACACCTGGCCTTCTGGAACTTTAACCCCCGCATGACACTTCCCACACGTCCTTCCTCCTCCTTTGCTGCTCAGCTAATGCCTTAGATCTAAATCTATCTAGGTGGCATTTGAACCAACAGACCGCTACTCACTTTTGAACCTTTCCGAAAGTCATCCTTCTCGAGCCGTCAATATTAGGAAAACACATCTAATCCTGAACCATCGCACCCCGCGATCTCTGAAAGCCATTTCTCTAATATTATTTTACAATATCTTGCCCCAAAGGCAAATTGCAAAAGACCATAACACCGACGAACTTAACACATACCATCGAGGACAACGACACTACATCGCGGATGAAAATTCCACCACGCCCGGAAACACTAAGTCTTGTTACTCCATCACCCCAAATCTGGACATTCATAGGCCAATTGCTTTCCCTCCGCCAGAAGTGAAATATCATATCTCTGAATCGTGCACTGAGTAGATTTCCTTTCAACTCATTCACCGCTCCAACACATAGGCAAGTACCCTGTCATCATATCCATACTGTGCGATAACCATTCATGAGCAACCATAGCAACATGTGCATAGTCTCAAAGCTCTCCGGAATACTGTTACTGAGCTGAAATGACAAGATATCCTTCCGCAAGGCAACGACAATAGCCTAATCAACCATGCAGGGGGAAAAACCCTGCTCCACATCGGTAGTACCATCACAATTCTTCAATTCTTGATTTATAATAAGCGGTTCGCGTCGCGTAAGATTGAGTAGGAAGGAAACAAGGGCATAAGCCTCAAGGAATCAAATCGCACAATGAGGAATCAAGAAGAGAAGTACTCCTAACAGCCCTGTAGCCTCCCGAAGATAAGTACAGACGTCTCCGTACCGATCTGCGAGACTCTACTAGACTTGGTCATGACTCGTGAGACCTAAGGGAACCTAGTGCTCTGATACCATGTTGTCACGACCCAAAATCCACTAAGGACCGTGATGGCGTCGGACATCGCTGTCAGGAAAGCTAATCATAAATACATAATTAAATTCTCGTTTTAAATATTTGCGAAATCACTTCTTTTATACGTTTGAACAATACATAGTAAATTCCACTGAATAAAAAAAATGAAACATTTAACAGATTTTAAAATTTCCGAATAAACCCATAGACATCCCAGAACCCGGTGTCACAAGTGCATGAGCTATTTATAGGAAGCAATACAATACAACAACTGTCTGAAATACAATGGACAGAAAATAAATACAATACGCTGAAAGAGACTATACTAGTTGCGGGTCGTCTCGAGAAATGCAGCTCACCTAGTCCCCGTATCATCCATACTGCTACGCCCAGTAGGTCACTAGAAGTACATGTGCCTGTGCAAGAAAAATGCACAGCAAGTGTAGCATGAGTACGAAAGCAACGTGTACCCAATGAGTATCCCGTCTAATCTCGAAGAAGTAGAGATGAGAGATCGACTTCGACACTTACTAATGGTCCAATAATGTTATATCAATAATATGTTAAATTGTGGATTTTTGTAGACATGATTTTAATCCAATTGAATGAAGCAAGTAAACAATTATTCCTTTCATAGGAAACTTTCCAATTTCCCTTTCATCATTTATACAAATATTCTCAAGCCGGGAAGAGGCTATAACAACTTTAATAAGTTCAAGGCAAGCAATACAAGCATGGGCAAATCACACCGAGGACGTACGGTCCGATCCAACAATATATAAACTGTGCACTGCCAGAGGGTCGAATGGCGCGAACCATAGATGCATCTAATTAATCTACCGAGGCGTTCGGCCCGTTCTAGAATTTAAACACACACAGACAGCGAGTCAAGAAGTCATCAGGAAATAATTATCCGAAGAAAACCAATTCTCTTTTAACAATTTAGAAAAATGAAGTTTAATTATTTTTAGAAATTCATTTACCAATTAAGTAGGATTTATGCAGTTCAACTATCAATAAGGTTACAGATATTCCAAGTATAGCATGCTTTTGGGTCCTAGACTACCCGGACTTAAACATAATAGTAGCTATGCACGGACTCTCGTCAGCTCGTGCATACGTAGTCCCCACAAATAGGAGCACAAATCCAATTAATTCACCTATGGGGACAATTCCCTCTTACAAGGTTAGAAAGGATACTCACCTTGCTCCGAAGATCCATAACCGGCATTCCACGCCCTTCCGAAGACTCGAATCGATGCTAAACGCTCCAAAGCTTGTCGTTAATGTTGAAAATCCCCTCTTCAAACCCTCCAAGGATCGCCCAAGCCAAGAGAAAATGAGAGGAAATGGCCAAATACCAATTTTTAAAACACTCACTGCCTCCAGCTCTTTCCGCACCTGCGGTCTGCTGACCGCTTCTGCGGTTCCGCAGGTGCGAGACCAAATGCCACTTCTGCGGTCCGGGGCTCCCCAACCCATTCCGCTTCTGCGCCCTCTCTATCGCAGATACGCTCCCGCATCTGCGGCAAAACGACCGCATCTCGGTCCTAGCTCTCTTCCGCCAATACCGCATTTGAGGCCATAGGGCCGCTTCTGCGGCTCCGCACCTACGGCCCTAGTCTCGCAGGTGCGGTTACACCAGCAACCAGCAACTTCAGCTCTTCTTCAAACACCAAATTCGATCCGTTAACTATCCGGAATCCACCCGAGGCCCTCGGGACCCCAACCAATCATACCAACCAGTCCCAAAACACATTACAGACTTGCTCGAGGCCTCAAATCACATCGGACAACGCTAAAATCATGAATTGAAAGCTTTATGAACTTTAGAATTTCAAACTTCTACTTTCGATGTTTAAATCTTTCAAATAGCGTCCGATTGACTTCAAATTTTTCACACAAGTCATATTCGACCTGCTCCAACTTTCGGAATTGGAATCCGACCCCGATATCAAAAAGTCAAACTCTCGGTCCGACTTCTCAAAATCTTCAAATTTCTATCTTTAGCCAAATGACTTCAAAATGACCTACGGACCTCCGAATTCACTTCCGATCGCGCTCCCAACTCCAGAATCACCATACGGAGCTATTCCTAGACTCGGAATCCCAAACGGACATCGATAACATTCGGACATCGATAACATTGAAACGCACTTCAACCCAAACTTATGAAATTTCTTCCAAAATGCTAACTTCCACAATGGGCGCCAAAACGCTCCCGGGTCATCCAAAACCTGATCCAAGCATACGCCCAAGTCTGAAATCATCATACGAACCTACTGGAATCTTCATATCCCGATTTCGAGGTCGTTTACTCTAAAATCCAATCTTAGTTAATTCTTTCGACTTAAAGCTTCCGAAATGAGAATTCTTTTTCCAAATCAACTCCGAACTTCTTTCGAAATTCAATTTCGACCACGCGTACAAGTCATAATACCTGAAATGAAGCTGCTCATGGCCTCAAACTGCTGAAGGGCACGCTAGAGCTCAAAACGACCGGTCGGGTCGTTACATATTCAGAGACAAATTCGTGTATTTCTATTCAGACTTTATTTGTAGTATTCATGTTATACTGGGTAGAGTTGTACTTAGACTTCCGCAGTTTGTATTAATCTAAATTATCAAATTTTGTCTTCCGCACTAGTTTTGTTATTGTTATTTCCGCTGCTTTTGTTATGTTGTTTTGGAATTTCTAAGGGATTAAAAATGAAAATGGTTCCTAGCTTTCACTAGTAGGCGCCATCACGACTCCCGAGGGTGGAAAATTCGGGTCGTGACACAAAAAGAGGTTTTTAAGGCCTCGGAACACAGAATTTGCTTTCAACACGACATATTATGACACTAAGCATCAATTGATTAAGTTAATAAACACATATATTAATTATGGAGTCGAAAGTTCACTTATTCCCAATCATCGTCCAAGAATTAAAATATTCAATTATCTAGTTAAGTGTCTTAATCATGTTTAAGATAACATAATCATCTTGCATGATTTTATAATCCCATGTGAATCACAAGTTAACTAATAACTTATATTAGCATGCAAATAAAATTAATGTCAAACTAATTAATATTTCTTATATGCTATACAAATTCACATAAATTTTACTTTAATGTTAAACTAATTAACATATTATACATGTTAAACAAATTAACAAGTATTGTTAATATTAAACTAATTAATATTGATTTCATGCTAAATAAATTAACATAAAGTATGCGTTAAACTAATCAACCAAAGTAATGTTAAAACAATTAACATTTCAAGCATGTTAAATAAATTAACATATAAATTTAATGTTAAACAAATTAACATTACAAGCAATTGGGATAATAAAACAATTATAGTTTTATTAAAAGAATACAAATACTAAATTTATATTCTAAAAATTAAGTCCATATGACTAATTTTATAATCTGAAATTTATTAAAAAAAATAACATAGCTAAATTTAAATTTTATTTAGGCCATTAGCCTACAATAAAATTAAACAAGATATTTAAAAGTGAGCCTTTAGCCCATGACTTAAATTTTCTATCACAGAAAGAGGCCCATGAAACCTCTTAAACCCAACTAAATAGTTCTGCCAATTAAAAAAATTGGTAAAAAGTTACATGGGACGTCCTATTTGGCGCCACTTTTTAACCTGTAGCCGCTTTATTTTTCTGTTTGCACCTGTACCCGTTTTTTTTGTTAAAAGCCTTTTAAAAAGACTATTTTGCCCTTCTTTATTAAAAGACTGCTGTCTCTCCAAGTATACGCTAGTCCTCTACTGTCTCTTTCTCTCCCGTTATTCGCGTTTTTTGATTTATTCTTCTCTGAAATCAAATAGTTTTCGTCGTTGTTTTTGATTTTTCAACTGTTTGTTCCCCAATAATATTACTATTTAATCACAGGTACATTGCATTAACTTTCTGGGTTTTATTTTAGTATTAATTTTTATGATTTAATTTCTGGTTTTGGTTTTGATAATCATGTATTTATGATAAAATAGTTTCCTAGGGTTTAGTTTGATAAGTGCATTAGTTTTACTTTTACGATTGTGTTTTTAAGTTTTTTGAACGTGTGTTTGTGTTGTTGATGAAAATTCTATAAATTCTTCAGTGATTTTTGGAGACGTCAAAATTTTTAAAAATTTTGAGAAATAAATTGATGATACTATTAAAGTGTGAAGTCTATAATACTTCAATGATACCTTAGATAGGAGCTGAAAAAGTGTTTCATGTTTTGTATTTTTTTTGTTATATTTTTTATGAACTTCAGCATTATTTTTGGATTTGAATTTTTTTTTTTTTTTTTTTTTGTAAAAACTAAAACTTATTTTTTGCTGAATGTTTTGTTTTGTAACTGGTGAACTTCAGCTTTAGGAGCTGAAGTTTTTGTTTTTGTTGCTGGTGAATTTGAGCTCTAGGAGCTGAAATTTTTGTTTTGTAACTGGCGAACTTCAGCTCTAGGAGCTGATGTTTTTGTTTTGTAACTGGCAAACTTCAGCCTTCTTAAAGTTGAAGTTTTAACTGATTTTTTTGATAATGCTCTGATGTTATTTTTTGTATCTTTTACTTTTTTTTAACAGATGGCACCTAAAGATCCTAAAGCAGCTATAGCACGTAAAGCAACTAATGCACCTAAAGATCCTAAATCACCTAAAGCACCTAAACAACCTATAATACCCCCAAGTCATTTCGTCCCTGCTGCTCTACCTACAAAACCAGGGCATAGATATTTTGAGTTTTGAGATTGGTTTAACTATAAGGGTTACTGGAAAGGGAACCACGATTTAAAGAGTTTAATTGCAAGTTTCTTGACTCCTGCACAACGGGATAAGCTTAATAATGGTACATTTCGATATATTATGGCTATGGAGAATTTCAAATGCAGCATGAAATTAGTTCATTGTTTCTCGAATATTCACCAATGATCGAGACTCCATTAGTTTCAAGATTTTTGGCCATGATGTTTCCTTCACCCTTGAAGACTTTCACATTATGTGCGGTTTGCGGATCACAACACATAATGTTGAAAAACCAATTAATCGAGAGAGAAATATTCTGAAGCGCTATTTTGGTAAGTCTAAGGGTGTGACCTTGAAGGATATTCGAGATTTTATGACTCGGAATGAAATTCCAAAGAATGCTGTGAATTTCAGACACGTATGCGAGAGTGAAGAAGATGATGTGAAGCTTATGGAAATTCTTGTTGTGGAGTCTATTTTGTTTGGAAAAACGACTGAATCATCTGTGCTGGAGGAGTATGCAGCTATTGTTGAAGATGGTAAGGCTTGTACTGAATATCCTTGGAGTAATGTGTGTTATGAAAAGCTCATTTACTCGCTGAAACATGCATTGGACAAGCAGAACAAATTTCATGCAACTGAGTATAAAGTTGGTGGATTTTCATTTCGTTATGTGCTTGGTTATATGAGCGCTTCCCAGATATTCGGGAGAAGTATATAAGAGTGGATGAGTACCTTGATATCCCTCAGGTTCCCAGGATGTTACGTTATGTATGTGTGGGAGAGCCTAAATATAACAAACTTTTTGATTTCTTCAGTAATCATGATGTAAGTTAATTTTTTTTTGTCTTTGTTTTAGTATGTTGACGCATTAGTTTTTATCCCCTCATAATATACTTTTTTGTATTAAACAGAGATATCGCAACTTTAGGGTATTGGATATAATTTCTACAGAAGAGGAATTGAATTCAATTCCTTTAATTGGACAATTACCATGCAGCCGGATTCGCTCAAAGGTACTTAATGCGGTTACTTCAACTGGTGAATCACCATGTAGTCTGAGTCTATCAAAAGAAGCGAATCGAACTCCTGTTATTGGTGAATCTCCACGTAGTCGGAGTCGATCAAAAGAAGCGAATCGAACTCCTGTTATGGGCGAATCATCTCGTACCCAGAGTCGTTCTAACCGTTCTACAATGGAGTTTGAGAATGAATTAGTCGACAAAATATGTTCTGTAAGTTTTGAGCTAATGTGTTTTGATTGTGTTTTTGTAAAACTACAGCATGTTTTTTGAGCTGAAGTTTTGTTCGGTTTGTGATGAACTTCAGCATCATAATAGCTGAAGTTGTGTTCTATATTTGGTAAACTTCAGCATTTTTTTATATCTGAATTTCTGTTCTGTGTCTCTATACTAGAGGGTAACGATAGAGGTTCAAAGGCATGCAGAAAAAGAAAGAAACACGATTGTGAAAGAAGTTTTCGATAAGTTTAAACGGGATGAGCGATCTGCTATTGTGGATGCGGTTTTTGAAAAAGTGAAGGTAAGCTAATTTATAGAGAAGTCTTTTTATTTCTGCTAATATTATTCAGATTAATCGTTGTTAGTAATTTTTTTCTAGGAATATTTCGATGAGAAGTTTGAACATTTGTTTAAGATTGTCAACAAATCAAATGGAATGGACGATGGCAATTTTGATTTGAGTAACTATCGACAATATAGTAGGATGAACGACTGTTACGAACATCTATCGGATATTAATGATGTTCATGATGCATCGCATAAAGTCGCAGATGAAAATGCTACACGTGAGGAAGCGGCTTTTGAAGGCAATCAACATGTTCAAGAACAAGTTGAAGAGGAACGTTCCAGTGTTGATAGACTGAGCAGAGATGGAAATGATGAACAGCTATCAACTGAGAATGTTGGAAGCAAGCAAGGTGCGGATATTCAAGTTGTTGATACTGGAGAACATGCTGCTCATGATGCATCGCATAAAGTCCCAGATGATAATGCTACATGTGAGGAAACGGCTCTTGAAAGCGATGAACATGTTCAACAACAAGTTGGAGAGGAACAATCTAGTGTTTATAGACTAAGCAAAGATGGAAATGATGAAGAGTTATCAACTGAGGATGGTGCAGATGATCAAGTTGTTGATACTGAAAAACATGCACCAGGTTGTGCTTTTGTCACGACCCAATTCCCATCCCGGTCATGATGGCGCCTCTCGTGAAGACAAGGCCAGCCAACTAACCCAAATCCTTTCACTTTAACAATTATTAAACATAAATGAATAGATAAATATAGCTTAACGACAATAATAACCAGTATTTATAACCCAACACAACCCGACCGGGGTGTCACAAGTCACGAGCATCTAAGAAGTAGGAACACAACTACAGGGTCATATATATATAAAATGAAATCTGGAATCCAAAAGATGAAGTCCGGTGCCACGAACGCTGGCGGTCACCTTGCTCAGCTACATCAGTATTACCTTCGGTCCGCTAATCACCCGCTACCGGGTAAACAATACCTGCAACTGTAAGCGAGGTGCAGGAAGTAAAGTGAGTACTTCCAACTCAGTTGTAATAAGAGTAAATAATAACTGAGAGACAAGAAATCACGTAAGAGCACTCCATCATGCTATATAGGACAGTACAACCCTTTGAGAAAACAGTAAAACCGTGAAAAATCCTTTAGAAAATATCTGGCTCAGTTTAAAAACCTCTTTTGAAAATATCATTTTCCAACAGTCAAGCAAATGAATGCGTAATCAGACAGTGCAAGTCCGCACATAAGTCAGCCCCTCGGGCACAACACTCCACTAACAATTACACCAGGGCGTCTGGTAAACAGTGCAAGATGTAGCATGAATGCCAATGAAATCAGAGAGCTGAATGTCATGACACGTATTACAAACAGGAACCAATG
The DNA here is from genome assembly GCF_001879085.1 of Nicotiana attenuata. Classification (NCBI taxonomy): domain Eukaryota; kingdom Viridiplantae; phylum Streptophyta; class Magnoliopsida; order Solanales; family Solanaceae; genus Nicotiana; species Nicotiana attenuata. The sequence continues at coordinate 227,223 of NW_017670760.1, read as the reverse complement.
CATGAATGCAATGCAATGCATATGACCGCTGCGGCGCGCAGCCCGATCCATGTGGGTACCCGCGCTCACTGTGGGGGTTCAGACTCCGGAGGGGCTCCTACAGCCCAAGCACAATGTAAATATCACACCGCTGCGGCGCGCAGCCCGATCCATCCTCAGTCCAGAAATGCACATAAGCCCCTTGGGCAATAGTAAAATAACAGTCTCAACTCAAAGCATCAGTAAAATATCATTTAGGTTTTCAAATCTTAGAAAGGTAGCTAAGTTTGCGAAACAGTATTTTAAACCTTGGACTGTGATAAAATAATATGCAAAGCAATGCAAAAACAGTGATATCGATCCCTGAAGGATTCAAACAATTGGCACGAAGCCCAAATATAGCAATCAACCCAAATAATGATGATAACAAGTAGTTTCAGTCAATTACGCAATAAAACCAACAACCGGGACGGACTAAGTCACAATCCCCAATGGTGCTCTACCCCACGCTCATACCTGGCGTGCAAGTCACCACAATACAACACTATGATGTGCAAATCCGGGGTTTCAAACCCTCAGGATATCATTTACAAGTATTACTCACCTCGGACCGGTGAAATCGCTAGCTCGCGACGCCTTTTCCCCTCGATCGGCCTCCACGCGCATCGAATCTAACCAAAACCAGAGCGAATACATCACAATATGCTAAGGGAACAATACCCAATCGAAAACAATCGAAAATTAGCAAGAATCTCGAAACTAGCAAAACCCGAGCCCGGGCCCACTTCTCGAAAAATTACAAAATTCACATCACCAAATTTCTCGTCTCGCCACGAGTCCATACATATAAAATTTACCAAAATCGGAGTTCGTTTGACCCTCCAAATTCCATTTTTACATCATAATTTTCTCAAACCCTAACTTCCATTTTTAACCTTTAATTCCTTGGATTTTCAGTGTTAATCCATGATTTTACACCATAATATCATAATCTAAGTCTAAGAATCCATACCTGATGATAGCCCTCGAAACCCTCTTCAAAAATCGCCCAAAATCTCCTTAGTCGGAAGTCCAAAATGTTTCTTCTCTTTCAAAATCGTGAAGACACTGTTCACTTAAACTCAGCCAGGTTTCGCTTCTGCGGTTGGGATACCTCACCTGCGGCTCCCGCTTCTGCGCAAAATAACCGCTTCTGCGGTCTAACTTAAAATCCTCAGGACCGCTTCTGCGGTCACCACCCGCTCCTGCGATGTCCGCTTTTGCGGACTGCCTTCCGCTTCTGCGGAAATTGCCAAGCCCTCAAGGACCGCTTCTGCGATCACAGCTCCGCTTAAGCGGCTCCGCTTCTGCAGTCCAAGACCCGCAGAAGCGAGAATACCAGAAACAGCATGCCTTCAGCTGTATGAAATTCCAAAAACTCATCCCGATAGCCATCCGAAATCTACCCCGAGGTCCCCCGGGTACCTCAACCAAAAGCACCAACATGACTTAAAACATTATCCAAACTTATTCCAATCATCAAAACACATCAAACAACACTAAAATTATCGATTCTCATCGGATTCAAGCCTAAGTTCTTTAAAAACTTCCGAAACTCGCATTCGATCAAAAACCCAACCAAGCGACGTCCGACTGACCTGAAAATTTGCAGACATATCCAAAATCACCTA